>NC_133810.1:809563-966707 GCF_043250625.1 Sebastes fasciatus
TGTGATCGTTCTCGGCTCCGTCTCCTCTGACCTCCGACCTCCGTCAGCGTGGAGTAACGGAGAACATGATGCAACACCAGCCGCTCATTTCATGAATGGACGTTTCACCACACGCTGTTTGATCTGGCTGATTCTCAGATCCTCTTTTTAAAACCTTTCATTCAAAAAAACAGAGTCCAGGAGGGAGACTTCCCCTGCAGACACCGAACTGATGAGATATTAAGAATACACAGCGTTAAAGGATTAGATTAGATTTAAACTAACTATAAGAATATTATATATTTATATTAATATTATATCATGTTTAAAAGCATTCTAATTCATGCCAAAGAAATCAAGACGCACCGTGCAAACAGAAAGAATCATAATGTGTTGTTAACAGCTTCACCTGTGTCCGTTAAGTCAACTAAAGTCAGCGTCCTGTTGCTGGCGCTTGTGCTCGCTCTACATAGACATGAAGGAGCATCACTCAACACAGTGAGGAGACACACGTCAGCTAAAAGCACAATATCACTCTATATTTCAGCTGCTTGGCAGTAATGTTAGCTGACCAGACCAAGGTCTCTCCATGAATCAATGCTGATCCTAGTGTTGGCTTTTCCCGCCTCAGCCTCCCGACCGCGGCCGGAGGGAACGGGGGAGACGATAACGTTTCTCTCTGCGGAGCCCCGTCACTTCACAAGACACGGGAAACCTCTGTTGGTCTGGAGGAGCTGCAGCAGTTATTTCTGCACAAACGTCCACTGAACATTCACTAGATATTCTCAGAGCTAAACTAACTCTTCTGCAGTGTGGAGTGAGCAGCATGCACGTGAGAGGTGGAGAGAGAGAGAGAGAAGGAGCACGGTGTGTGAGTGAAGGCAGGCAGAGGAGCAGAGGAGCAGAGGAGCAGAGACTCCGGTCCTGGAGACCAAAGCTACGGTCTCCCCCGCGTCCTCCGACCGCGGCCAACACTGTTTAACAGCTTCACCAGATACAACCAAGAGGTTTTGGTGCTTCACTGGAGTTTGTGTTGGAGTCTGAGTCTGAACAGCGGAGACACACGAGAGACCATGAGACACACGAGAGACCATGAGACACACGAGAGACCATGAGACACACGAGAGACCAGGAGACACACGAGAGACCATGAGACCATGAGACACACGAGAGACCATGAGACACACGAGAGACCAGGAGACACACGAGAGACCATGAGACACACGAGAGACCATGAGACCATGAGACACACGAGAGACCATGAGACACACGAGAGACCAGGAGACACACGAGAGACCAGGAGACACACGAGAGACCATGAGACCATGAGACACACGAGAGACCATGAGACACACGAGAGACCAGGAGACACACGAGAGACCAGGAGACACACGAGAGACCATGAGACCATGAGACACACGAGAGACCAGGAGACACACGAGAGACCATGAGACACACGAGAGACCAGGAGACACACGAGAGACCATGAGACCATGAGACACACGAGAGACCATGAGACACACGAGAGACCAGGAGACACACGAGAGACCATGAGACACACGAGAGACCATGAGACCATGAGACACACGAGAGACCATGAGACCATGAGACACACGAGAGACCATGAGACCAGGAGACACACGAGAGACCACGAGACACACGAGAGACCACGAGACACACGAGAGACCACGAGACACACGAGAGACCACGAGACACACGAGAGACCACGAGACACACGAGAGACCACGAGACACACGAGAGACCACGAGACACATGAGAGACCACGAGACACACGAGAGACCACGAGACACACGAGAGACCACGAGACACACGAGAGACCAGGAGACACACGAGAGACCATGAGACACACGAGAGACCAGGAGACACACGAGAGACCATGAGACACACGAGAGACCAGGAGACACACGAGACACACGAGAGACCATGAGACACACGAGAGACCATGAGAGACCATGAGACACACGAGAGACCATGAGACACACGAGAGACCATGAGACACATGAGAGACCAGGAGACACACGAGAGACCATGAGACACACGAGAGACCATGAGACACACGAGAGACCATGAGACACACGAGAGACCATGAGACACACGAGAGACCATGAGACACACGAGAGACCATGAGACACACGAGAGACCATGAGACACACGAGAGACCATGAGACACACGAGAGACCATGAGACACACGAGAGACCATGAGACACACGAGAGACCAGGAGACACACGAGAGACCATGAGACACACGAGAGACCATGAGACACACGAGAGACCACGAGACACACGAGAGACCATGAGACACACGAGAGACCAGGAGACACACGAGAGACCATGAGACACACGAGAGACCAGGAGACACACGAGAGACCAGGAGACACACGAGAGACCATGAGACACACGAGAGACCAGGAGACACACGAGAGACCATGAGACACACGAGAGACCATGAGACACACGAGAGACCATGAGACACACGAGAGACCAGGAGACACACGAGAGACCAGGAGACACACGAGAGACCATGAGACACACGAGAGACCATGAGACACACGAGAGACCATGAGACACACGAGAGACCATGAGACACACGAGAGACCAGGAGACACACGAGAGACCACGAGACACACGAGAGACCAGGAGACACACGAGAGACCATGAGACACACGAGAGACCACGAGACACACGAGAGACCATGAGACACACGAGAGACCATGAGACACACGAGAGACCAGGAGACACACGAGAGACCATGAGACACACGAGAGACCAGGAGACACACGAGAGACCACGAGACACACGAGAGACCACGAGACACACGAGAGACCAGGAGACACACGAGAGACCATGAGACACACGAGAGACCACGAGACACACGAGAGACCACGAGACACATGAGAGACCACGAGACACACGAGAGACCACGAGACACATGAGAGACCACGAGACACACGAGAGACCAGGAGACACACGAGAGACCATGAGACACACACGAGACCATGAGACACACGAGACCATGAGACACACGAGAGACCATGAGACACACGAGAGACCATGAGACACACGAGAGACCACGAGACACACGAGAGACCACGAGACACACGAGAGACCATGAGACACACGAGAGACCACGAGACACACGAGAGACCACGAGACACACGAGAGACCATGAGACACACGAGAGACCATGAGACACACGAGAGACCAGGAGACACACGAGAGACCATGAGACACACGAGAGACCACGAGACACACGAGAGACCATGAGACACACGAGAGACCATGAGACACACGAGAGACCATGAGACACACGAGAGACCATGAGACACACGAGAGACCATGAGACACACGAGAGACCACGAGACACACGAGAGACCATGAGACACACGAGAGACCATGAGACACACGAGAGACCATGAGACACACGAGAGACCAGGAGACACACGAGAGACCATGAGACACACGAGAGACCAGGAGACACACGAGAGACCACGAGACACACGAGAGACCATGAGACACACGAGAGACCATGAGACACATGAGAGACCATGAGACACATGAGAGACCATGAGACACACGAGAGACCATGAGACACACGAGAGACCACGAGACACACGAGAGACCATGAGACACACGAGAGACCATGAGACACACGAGAGACCATGAGACACACGAGAGACCAGGAGACACACGAGAGACCATGAGACACACGAGAGACCAGGAGACACACGAGAGACCACGAGACACACGAGAGACCATGAGACACACGAGAGACCATGAGACACATGAGAGACCATGAGACACATGAGAGACCATGAGACACACGAGAGACCATGAGACACACGAGAGACCACGAGACACACGAGAGACCATGAGACACACGAGAGACCATGAGACACACGAGAGACCATGAGACACACGAGAGACCAGGAGACACACGAGAGACCATGAGACACACGAGAGACCAGGAGACACACGAGAGACCATGAGACACACGAGAGACCATGAGACACACGAGAGACCATGAGACACACGAGAGACCATGAGACACACGAGAGACCATGAGACACCGACCGGCAATGATTTATACCTGAACAAGTTACAGACAGGAACTTTAAACTCGTCACATGAAGTCTGACTCACGTCTCCATGACAGGACGAAAACTATTTCATACAAACAAACTCAGATTTATAAATCTGTATCTTTAGCTGCTAAAGTCTCCTCTATGTTCACCAGCCGGTCGACTAACGGAGTCGGTCTGCTGCTTGATGCTGAGCAGGTAGAGAACAGAGTACCTGTTACTGACGGGTGTAAAGGGCTGATTAAAGGGGGTGATGGTTATTTCTGCATCGTCAGTATAGAATCTGAATTAAAGCCGGCGGTGTCGTGTCCTGATCTATCAGGGTTTCCAGTCGGAGGATTGGAGGTAAAAGTTGAGCTTCACTATCAACCATCAACCTGCGTAATCAGGAAACATGTTGAAATCATCAGCGTACACAAACGGCAGGTCCAAGGTGACTGACCCCCCCACTACCCCCCCACCCCTCTTTAAAACCAGTCCAGGAGACACATCTGACTTTCATCTGTTCTAAATGAACCTTAAAGGAGATTAGTCCAGTATTTAACCCTCTTATCAACATGGGAGTGTATAATATGCTGCTTTATGTAAATGTATGTATATATTTATTATTGTAAATCAATGAACAACACAGATCAATAACAGATATTGATCCAGAAACCCTCACAGGTACTGCATTTAGCATAAAACAATATGCTCCAATCATAACATGTCAAACTGCAGCCCAACAGGCAACAACAGCTGTCAGTGTGTCAGTGTGCTGACTTGACTATGACTTGCCCCAAACTGCATGTGATGATCATAAAGTGGGCATGTCTGTAAAGGGGAGACTCGTGGGTACCCATAGAACCCATTTACATTCACTGATCTGGAGGTCAGAGGTCAAGGGACCCCTTTGAACATGGACATGACAGTTTGGAGCGTTATTTAACCTCCTTCATGACCAGCTGGTCTGACATGGTTGGTAGTAGGTCTGGGATGTTCCACCTATCTCCTGATTTGTTACTATCACCATACTTTGGTGCTGATTCGATATATATTGTGATTTATTGTGATTGTTGTTAACTTGTTTACCTCTCGACCATGAAGGGAACAAGTCGAATCATCCACTTCTAGGGACTTTTACTTTGTGAAATCTCTAAATGAATCCAGTAAACATGTTTGATTTTCAGTCAGATATATCAGGATCCTTGTCAGGAATCATTGATTATATCTTTACAGACTGATCTGACGTGAGACAGTTTCTCTCTGTGCAGGTTTCACCTTTTACATGCTGTAGTGTTTTTGTCGGGTGAATTTGCAGTTTGTTTGATCCTTCAATCAAACCTCCTGATTCTGAAGAGGTTGTTATTGTTTTCGTCTCTTCTGAGAAATGAAGTTGTGTTTTTTTCAGGACAAAAACATCCTCCAGGACAAACAGATCGATGACATCCTGCGCTGGTCATGTGACCCACAAAACACTGATGAGATCACTATGACATGTGAACACGTATGACTTCCTTCCTGTGGCGACACACAGCTGACCTCTGGTACAGCTGACCTCAGGTTGGAGGTCACCTCAGGTTAGAGGTCACCTCAGGTTAGAGGTCACATCAGGTACAGCTGACCTCAGGTACAGGTCACCTCAGGTACAGCTGACCTCAGGTTAGAGGTCTCTGATTGGCTGCTGTTGATCTCAAATCAATCAGAGTTTTGATAACGAGGCGTCGTCTTCCTACATAGGGACCAAAAAATGTCTCCAGATGTGTACAGATGTTTGCCGTACCAACGTGATCTCATGAGAAGAGATCTGTACGACCCCTCCGTTGTTATTTTAACCCAAACCACGATCATTTCCTAAACCTAACCAAGTAGTTTCCTGTGAAGACGGAGGTTTATTTTGAAAAGCCTGTACGTATGTAACGAGCAGAAACTGACCCGTGTTGCTGTACATGTGTAGATATCCTACGAACCGCTGTACGAGGATCCGTTGGTTTATTTGATCCATCCATCCACCCTAACCTCCGACCTACGCAGACTTCTTCACCTGACGTTGGAGTTTGAGTTTGAACTCAAAAGTTCTGCAGTCTGGATGCATTGCTTCTTTTTTTGGGGTTGAATAATAATCTAAATATATAAAGTTTGACAGCAGAACTTGACGTGTGAAGAGCTGAGTGATGTTTCTTCATCCTAGCAGGTGAAAGGTGAGAACGCCGGCGGCCTCGGTGACTTGATGTGTGTTGGGTTCATGCGGTGACAGAATTCGGTCTACAGTTTGTACCCAGGACACGCTTCCTCTGTTTGTTCATCGCCTCTGATTCCTGTGTGTTTGCCCCGAGGCAAGGTCTGCCTCCAACAACACTCTGAGTTCATTCATTCAGCTGAACCGAGTCTGTGTTCCACTTTACATCAACACAGGAACGTGTTCTAGGTTAGAGAAGAACTACATACCAGACTGTGTAGATAGAAACACACAGAGGAAACATGTTCACACGTCTCACATCCAATGAGAGTCAATTAAATCTAAACTTATTTAACATTGTTCTAGCATTGTTTCCCTGCTGATGAGAAGAACGAACCGACAACCGAATACACAACATGTACTGGTATCCTGGTTCGTTGGTACTCACTCAGCCTTGGCGTTGAAGACGTGGGTCGCCCAGCCGTCCATGAAGCGCGGGTCTCGTGTGAACCACAGCACCACCATGAGGACGAGGAGCGCCAGGACACTGACCTCTCCGTAAGTCACCGGTCCCAACCGCCGGTGCTCGTCTCTGATCACTTCGTACGCCGCTCGCTCCTTCTCCGTCTGCACCACGCCGCAACCCCACGTCCTCCGCAGGCTGCAACGAGTCAACATCACAACTTTGTACATTTAATGATCTGCAAATTAAAGTGCAGGTGGACGGTTTGTTTCTTCTTTAGTTTGGGGGTTCTGGTGACTCACTTGCAGCCGATGTAGAGGAACTGCAGCCAGAACCAGGCCAGCGTCAGCATCAGCACCATGGTGGGGAAGGCGAACGCAAACCAGGACGCAAAGTTGATCACGTCGCCGTTCTGAGGGAAGAGTCTACGAGACAGGAAGTCACAGATTATGTTAAGAGTGAAAGAACGTATATCGCCAAGAAGTGAAAGTCAATAGTTGGTTCCATGTCAACATCAGCGCCCAGCAGCAGAGCTACGCTTCCGCCATTTTGGACTGAAAGCGACTACCGGACGCCAGTAAAACGTCCTCCTACAAAGAGACGTACAAAAGTAAAACTACATTATTTCTATCCTATTGTCAGATTCTACTGAAATAAGTTGAACAATGAAATATTATAAATATAACAAGCGCGTTCAGTCCAAAATGGCGGTAGCGGCTGTTGTCAAAACAACACCAGAGTTTCGTCTCTTTGCTTCTATACTCTTTGGTTAAACTTCTTAACTTCAAACTACAACATTAATTCTCTCGTCAAAGTAACGAGTGTTACTGGCTCATTTATGTTGTTGTGGATCAGTCCGTGTTTCCGTGTTTCCGTGTTTCCGTCTGTGTTTGTGTGTTAGCACCTACTCGCTCATCTGTCCCATCAGGACCAGGTTGGGTCCGGTTCCGGTCAGAGTGGCGGTGCCTCCGATGCTGGCGGCGTAGCAGACACACAGCAGGAGTCCTTTACTCATCCTCCTCCTCTCCTCCTCTTCGTCGCTCAGCTCCTCCAGCTCCATCTGACAGACGGCCGCCTTCTCCACGGAGACGACCACTAACAACCACAGTTTGTAGACTCATTCAGTGTTTTACTACTAAGTACCAGTTCTGATCATTTTACACATCATGCATCAGTTTTTAGATTGATGTTATCCTCCCTGCAGAGAGCTGTTGGCAGACAGCTGTTGGCAGACAGCTGTTGGCGGACTGACCAATGTTCAGATTATTCCAAAACCCCCGATAGTCTGAAAAATGTCCGATTGGACCAAAAGGCTATTTGTCCGACATCCCGTTGTCCCAAAAGCAAACCAACAAACACACTTTTGCGACGGCCCATTGCTCTGGAAATACACACTCTTCATTTAACAAACAGAAGCACATGGCTAATTATTATACAGAAAGGTTTAGGCAACAAAACTACTTGGTTAGGTTTAGGAGAAGAACATGGTTTTGGTTAAAAGACTAACTTCTCCAACATACAAAACGGGAAGGTCATTCCACATAATAACATTCTGTTTGTTGCGTGGAGAGTGTGTATTTTCGTAACGATAGCATGGCACCGCTGTTGGTTTCACTTCATTTCTATGAAAAACAACTTGCTGCAGAGAGACAACCGTTATTAACCTTTAAATAACATTATCATGGAGCAGTAATGCTGTTTTGACTGACGTCCAAAATCCTCCGTATTGATGTCTAAGAATGCTCCGACATCTGAGACTAGAGTCTTTATTCAGTCTGTGTTATAGCTGTGATCTCGTTAAACCTTAAATCACTCCTACTATTATTCTCTGTCTTTCTTCTATAAGGGGGATAAACAGGCTTTAAAGGATGTAAACAGATGTCTTTATTGAATGTCGTCTGTGGACTCACCAGTCTCACTGTGGCTGCAGTCTGATGGAGGTTTGTCTTGTGGTGTCGGTTTGACGTCCTCCCGTCTGTCCATCTGATCCTCTGACAACAGTTCCTGCTCAGAGGACATGTTGTCTGGTAGGTTGCTGGTTTTCTCCGGGTTGCCTTGTGTGAATGTTGCCCCGTTCACACCTGGAAGGAAACATTCACAAGTTCAACGTCTCAACCGAACCACCAGACGAGAACACTGATATTGGACGATTCTGCGTAGCTCTGGATTATCTCCAATGACAACAGCTTTTAAATATCCCGGCAGCACAGTGCATCAGTCGTACCGTTCTCCAGGACGCTGCTGGCTTTCTCCTGATGTTCCTGATGTAGGTCTACACTCCCTCTCTGGGTCTTGGAGGAGGGTTCGGGGTCTACGTTGCCGTGGAGCTGTTCCAGGACGGCCTGGACGATGGGGACCATCATGGCGGTGGTGGCCGTGTTGCTGATCCACATGGACAGGAAGGCCGTCACTCCCATGAACCCCAGCATCAACCTTGGAGACAAAGGAAGAGGAGATAGACAACAATCCTCATCAACAAACAAGACCAGAAAACAAGGACCAGGACCAGGACCAGGACCAGGACCAGGACCAGGACCAGGACCAGGACCAGGACCAGGTTGGTGACGACCAAAAACCAAGTTGTAGGCACTCTACACTTACTCGTTTGTTTTAATACATGTTGTACATGTTGTCCTATATCCCTGTTAGTAACTCAAACATTCATCCTGGTGCAGTACAGAGCAGGAGATCATGTGACTCACAGGGCGGGTCGGACGCCGACCATCAGCAGAACTCGGAGCGCGATGCGTTTGTGGAGGTTCCAGTGCTCCACGGCGACGGCCACCATCAGCCCCCCCACAAACAGCATGTTGGTGTCCTTCAGGTACTGCATACACACCTGGACAACAACAGAGAGTATTTACTAATAACGTCAACACAGTTTATATTCAATAATGTAATACTTGTTGTGAGTAAAGCTCCTTTATACGTCTCAACAGCTGATATTTACTGCTTACTGGTATTCAACCTGTAACGAGCCTCTGTTGTTGTTAAAGGCTTTTTATATTAACTCTCTAATGTAATATATCCACAGTATGTCTGCAGACTGTGTCATACTGCAGTAGTTAGTAGTACCAGCTGTAGTACTCTGAGTGTTTGTGTGAGTCTCACGTCTTTAGACTCCATGATGCCGAGGACGGGGAACAGGATGGTCGGCAGCAACGCCGTCACCGCCAGCGGCAGCACCTCAGTGCACCAGTACAACGCCATGAGGGCGATGACATAAGCACAGGCCGCCTCCTACGCACACACACACACACACACACACACACACACACACACACACACACACACACACACACACACACACACACACACACACACACACACACACACACACAGAGATAAAAACATTCCAGGTTAATATTAATTCTAAGACCCACAACAACTTACAGTCGTCACGTTTCCATCTGAATTTCAATCTTTTCCTAAACCTAACTGAGTAGTTTGTTGCCTAAACCTAACCAAGTCGATCTTTCCTAAACCTAACAAAGTAGTTTTATTAAGTTGTTTTATTTTGGAAAGACCGGACATTCGTAGGAAAACGCACAAAAAATACTTTGTTGAAAGTCGTGCTGAGCGTCACGAAAAAAAGTGGATTTTGTGTCGATGTACACGAATCAAAAAGATTAAATACTTTATATCAATACCAACATTTTAAGGGGATTTTAAAGTATAAGGAGGTTCTGATTGGTGTCAGTCCGTCTCATTGTCACATCTGTGTTCAAAGCCTCGTTATATAACATATAAAACTAGAAAAACGAGTGGTGTTTTTGTAGAAAGGTGAAGACGTGTTGATTTAGACTCATTCACCTGCTGGACTCCAGAATCCAGCTGAGAATATGGTGAGTCAAAGTTCTCAAAACCAACAGAACCGACGGACAAAACTACAAACGTAAGAGCTGAAACATCCACGTGAGTAGTGATGGTTCAATAGAAAGAAACACGTGACTGATGTATATGAGGTATTTTGTTATATATGAAACAAACGTTTAGGAGAATCCGTGTGAAGCTGCATGTGGTGAACAATGTGAGAACTCAGAGAGAGGCTGAATAACGATGAGGTGAAGTGATCCGTTAAAGAGCCCCAGTGGCTGCTGGGAGTCTGAGCTGCTGACGGGAGAGAATCTGTCCAATCAAAACAGTTCTTGAAATAGTCACACAATTTAATCTATTAGATTCGTGTACATAAACATGAATTTCGCTTTTTTTTTTCGTGACGCTCAGCACGACTTTCAACAACAGATTTTTTGTGCATTTTCCTACAAATGTCCAGTCTTTTCAAAATAAAACTACTTAGTTAGCTTTAGGAAAAGATCATGGTTTGAGTTAAAATAACTCAAGAAATGCGGTAACTTAAGTACGGAAGTTACGTGACAAATAAATCAACGTTGACTTTTCGCCTCACACGGGGCACCAATAGTGGCCTCCTGGTTAAAGTCTGGTGTTTGCATTATTACCAAGGTCGTTGTTGTGTTTTTTATACCTTTTTTCAGTGATCTACCATGTGAATATACTATGGGGTGTAGTAGGCCCCTACTGACCCACATCTATGGGCTTATAATGACTGATAACGCCTCTTTAATGGCCTGACAACAATCTAAACAGCTGTTAAAGGACACAATGAAGCCTGTTAATGTGTCAGGAAGTAAAAAGATATCCCTTAAATAGATGAAAGTTGTTGTTGTTGTTGTTGTTGTTGTTGTTGTTGTTGTTGTTGTTGTTGCTCTCAGTAACTTTTAAACAGTCTGGACCTCAATAAAAAACAACTAAATTGTATGATTTTGACTCCAAAAGGAGTAGTTTATTATAATAATGATGTATGATCAAGTAAAACTTAGATAATAACAAATAAGATCAATAACAATATAGATAAGACAACAGAAAATAATCCAAAGTGAAGTATGTACATTCAATATAAAAACGGTCAAAATATTATAAAGTAAAAATACAATTTCTCTTGCGTTGATTTTGTAACTAAAATATTGAAATCATTGTCAAACAAACTTTATTTGGACAAAATCCACTTGGAGTGTTGTTTTAGTCGCGTTAAGGCCTCGTCTTTTAGAAACTATTCAGAAAGAAAGACCACCACAGGATGTTATGTTGTTTCTAAAGGCAGTGTTTTAACACACAGCTCCGGTACCGGGTCCGTCAGGTCAAAGAGGTTAAACTGCAAGTGATCAGTAAACTGGTTATTTAGACTGGTTAAACTGGTCTCACCGTGGTGCTGAAGGCGAGCGGCAGCAGGATGAACGGGCTGCAGACGAGGATGACGACGCCCTTCAACCTCCACACCTGCCGCAACATTCTCACCCGTAGAGGAAGAACCGCCATGGATGGTGATGATGATGATGATGATGAAGTCTAAATGACTAAAGTCAGAGTAACACCGGTATCAATGAGTCTCCTCTCTCTGCTCTCTCTCTCTGTCTGCTGCCCTCCTTCCTTCTTTCTCTCTTATTGGAGATGCATTTCACCGTTGACACTAAATATTAACTCTATGTGAGCGACACACACACACACACACACACACACACACACACACACTGTGCCCCTGCAGTCTTTATCTCAGAGTAAACACAGGAGAGGAAATCGGATCTCCCGTTTACGTCACTTTTTATCTTTTTTCTGCACTAATTCAACAGAATCAGCTGAAGTTCACAGTTTGTTCTGAAGCAGCAGATATCTGAAGATAACAGGATTATAACTGATGATCAGAATCATCCCCATGCTCTATTGTGTTGCAGCAGTTTTTGGGTTGATACCATTTGTTTCACTAACTTGGTGCTAAACTTAACCATTTTTTTTACCACTGGGGAATGATCAATAATCCTCCAGAAAACCACATTAAGACACCAAGACCTTCAGGAACACCAGAGAAGAAGACATGCTGTGATTTGGGATCGAAAACTCTTGACATGATTGGATGGTGAGCAGAAACCCCCCCCTGAATGCTCTAGGTCTCTAGTCTGATCCATCCATCCTCTGAATGCTCTAGGTTTGTAGTTTGATCCATCCATCCTCTGAATGCTCTAGGTCTCTAGTCTGATCCATCCATCCTCTGAATGCTCTAGGTCTCTAGTCTGATCCATCCATCCTCTGAATGCTCTAGGTTTGTAGTTTGATCCATCCATCCTCTGAATGCTCTAGGTCTCTAGTTTGATCCATCCATCCTCTGAATGCTCTAGGTCTCTAGTCTGATCCATCCATCCTCTGAATGCTCTAGGTCTCTAGTCTGATCCATCCATCCTCTGAATGCTCTAGGTCTCTAGTTTGATCCATCCATCCTCTGAATGCTCTAGGTCTCTAGTCTGATCCATCCATCCTCTGAATGCTCTAGGTCTCTAGTTTGATCCATCCATCCCCTGAATGCTCTAGGTCTCTAGTTTGATCCATCCATCCTCTGAATGCTCTAGGTCTCTAGTTTGATCCATCCATCCTCTGAATGCTCTAGGTCTCTAGTCTGATCCATCCATCCTCTGAATGCTCTAGGTCTCTAGTTTGATCCATCCATCCTCTGAATGCTCTAGGTCTCTAGTTTGATCCATCCATCCTCTGAATACTCTAGGTCTCTAGTTTGATCCATCCATCCTCTGAATGCTCTAGGTCTCTAGTTTGATCCATCCATCCTCTGAATGCTCTAGGTCTCTAGTCTGATCCATCCATCCTCTGAATGCTCTAGGTCTCTAGTTTGATCCATCCATCCTCTGAATGCTCTAGGTCTCTAGTTTGATCCATCCATCCTCTGAATGCTCTAGGTCTCTAGTTTGAGCCATCCATCCTCTGAATGCTCTAGGTCTCTAGTTTGATCCATCCATCCTCTGAATGCTCTAGGTCTCTAGTTTGATCCATCCATCCTCTGAATGCTCTAGGTCTCTAGTTTGATCCATCCATCCTCTGAATGCTCTAGGTCTCTAGTTTGATCCATCCATCCTCTGAATGCTCTAGGTCTCTAGTTTGATCCATCCATCCTCTGAATGCTCTAGGTCTCTAGTTTGTGGCTGTAAAGTTTCATGAGGCTGTGATTGTCCTAGAGGTCACCACAGGTCATTTTATACAGTGAGGTCAATGAAATGTCTCCTATGGGGATTAACATCATCACACATGAATCCAGTTGGGCTCATTGGATCCACCAGAGTCTCTCAGCACTCAGTCGAGTGAAGAGAGACATCAGTTTGTCCTCTGCTGCCACCCAGTGGACACAACAGGATCGTGCATGTACTTTCATTTCTTTATATATATATATAAGGACAACACACGTTAATCAACATTTCTGTAAATGTGCTGCTGTTGGTTTACTTTCAGCTGCAGTCTTTTGGAAAGATGTTTAAAAACTAATGAAGTGATGGATTAATAAATATAAACACAGAACAGCATGATGCTGAAATGACAACAAAAACAACACAATCAGAATGATCAGTATTTTTAGCCTCGTTGTTACACATAAATAATAATAATTTTCCAACTGAGCGTTGCAATGTCTGTCTTTATGCTGATGATACCGTCTTGTACGGCTCTATTATTAACCAGGCTTTTGTGCATTAGGAGTGTTCACATGTCGGACTTTCATCACTCTGATGTAAAACAACCGGTTGAAAATCAGTGAAATCTCTGTTACATCTGATCCAACAAAGTGGTTAAAACCTGAAAAAATATACAGAAAACAACGGTTAAATTAAAGTTATAATAATTGTGAGTCATTAAGTGGCACCCACATTAAAGTAGAAAGTATATTTTGTAATGAAGCCATTCAGATGTAAATAGTGATGCTGGTAAAATGGCGACATCTGCTGACAAATCTGTGGTTCTGTGTTTCTAGGGGGAGGATTAAAGATGTAGCACCATCGTGATGAATTGAGAGTTAACCCTTTACTATCCTGCCCTCTGTTTTAGAGGTGTAGGGGACCGAAAATAAGTCTATTCCAGTGTGATATTAGTATACTTCTTTAAAACTTAAAATAAGAGAGTATACTTCGACTATAAAGTATAAAACTAGTAAACTATCAGTATACTTATATATAGTCTGTATAGTTGCAGTATAAAATAAAACTTAGGTGTTTGTGTACTCAGAGTTTACTATTCTTATACTTAAAGTATACTTTTATACACTAAAAAGAGCCAATTTAGTCCCAAGACATATTGAAGTAGTACACTTACATTGATATTAGTATACTTACTACATAAAGTATACTTGTTAGAGTAGTATAGAAGATAGAAGTATATGATTGTCATTCCCATGTTCTATTATGTCTCATAAATTGTTTCAGAATATGTTACTCAGATTTGGTGCTAAATTTAACCATTTTTATCTTCTGGAGAATGAATAAAAACGATCAATAATTAGTTGAATGTGTTTGTGTTCATTTGAACAAAGAACATCACCCCGTTAAATAAACAGATCCTTTAATCACACTGTGGGTGATATTTACATAATAATAATAATAATAATAATAATAATAATAATAATAATAATAATAATAACAACAACAATAATAATAATAATAATGATAATATAATGTGGGTGATAGTTACATAATAATAAGAATAGTAATTATTATTATAATAATTATAATAATAATAACAATAACAATACAAATAATAATATAATGTGTGTGGTATTTACATAATAATAATAATAATAATAATATAATGTGGGTGATATTTACATAATAATAATAATAATAATAATAATAATAATATAATAATATAATGTGGGTGATATTTACATAATAATAATAATAATAATAATATAATGTGGGTGATAGTTACATAATAATAAGAATAGTAATTATTATTATAATAATTATAATAATAATAACAATAACAATACAAATAATAATATAATGTGTGTGGTATTTACATAATAATAATAATAATAATAATAATAATATAATGTGGGTGATATTTACATAATAATAATAATAATAATAATAATAATAATAATAATAATAATAATAATAATAATAATAATAATATAATGTGGGAGATTTTTATATCGTAATAATGAAACCAACCTCAGGATCAGGAGGATCAGGAGGATCGAGGTGAACGGAGGTGGCGTGAGGACCCTGTTTGTTACAGACGTGCATTGTGGGGGCGTTCAGCTGGAACCAGGCGGTCAGAACAAGGTAAACACACGCCCACGCCCACGCCCTCGCTGTGTGCTGATGTATGTGTAGAGTAGAACGCCACGAGGCCACGAAGCTGGAGGACGAGTCACTAAACAGTCCCAGACTCACTTTACCCTCCACTGGGAGACTAGAGATAGTCTAGTTCAGATTAGTTTAGTTCAGTTCATTTTAGTTTAATCTAGCCTAGTTTAGTTTAGTTTTGTTAGTTTGGTTTAACTTTGTTTAGTTTAGATTAGTTTGGTTTAGTTTATTTTAGTTTATATAAGTTTAACTTGGTTTAATATAGATTAGTTTAGTTTATCTTAGTTTAATCTAGTCTAGATTAGTTTATATTAGTTTAGCTTTGTTGGTTTGTTTTGTTTCGATTAGTTTGGTTTAGTTTATCTTAGTTTATATAAATTTAATCTGGTCTTGATTAGTTTATCTTAGTTTAATCTAGTTTAGTTTAGTTTTGTGTTTTAGTTTAGAGATTAGTTTAATATATCTTTGTTGTTTATAGTTTAGTTTAGCTTAGTTTAGTTTAGATTTGTTGTTTAGTTCCCTTTGTTTTAGCCTTGTTTACTTTAGTTCAGCATTGTTGTTTAGCTTAGTTTAGTTTATTTTTGCTTACTGTAGTTTAGCGTTCTAGTTCATGATTATTACATACAGAAGGTGACTGTGATGATAATGATAAAGATATGAAGTTATACGTGTGATTTTGTCATGTTTTAGATACAGTATGTGAGTCAGTAGTGAGTCTCTGGGTGGTGGATTTTCCTAAATGATGGCGTTCCTTCAGAGTATTTCAGAGTAAAGAGTCAGACTACAGACAGTTTACTGTGTCGTAGTATCTAACGTACTACTGATACATCAGTTTACTGTGTCGTAGTATCTAACGTACTACTGATACATCAGTTTACTGTGTCGTAGTATCTAACGTACTACTGGAAATACATCAGTTTACTGTGAGAACCTTAATCAATGAATGTGATCGTCTCTCGGCCGCTAAGACGCGTTCACAGCCAAATATTTTGACTGTCTTTGTCGTCTCTAGAGACGTTTACACCCGTCCAGTGTGTCTCTGTATTTTGACTGTCTTTGTCGTCTCTAGAGACGTTTACACCCGTCCAGTGTGTCTCTGTATTTTGACTGTCTTTGTCGTCTCTAGAGACGTTTACAACCGTCCAGTGTGTCTCTGTATTTTGACTGTCTTTGTCGTCTCTAGAGACGTTTACAACCGTCCAGTGTGTCTCTTTAGTTTGACTGTCTTTGTCATCTCTAGAGATGTTGACAACTGTCCAGTGTGTCTCTTTAGTTTGACATACTGTAGTGTCCAAACATCGAGCCGGGATCAGTGGTGGTTGATCATTAACGGAGCATGGTGGGGGCGTCAGCCGGGGAGTCCAGCCACTACGCCGTCCAGCCCAGAGAAGGTTGCACACATCCGTCTTTACTCTTATTTTAATCACCTTTTAGCTTTCTCATCGTCTGCCTCCACATCAGACACAAGCCAGGTGAGTTCCACTCCACTTCACCCAACGTCTTCTGGGACTGAATCAGCGTCTGGACAGAAGTTTCAGTCAGTTTCAGCTAAAACAACCTGTAGTTTATACAGATATAGAACGAGTGGTGGAGTTAGAAGCTACTACTCTATAGATCCACAGATCCAGACTGTGTATATGAGGTCTTATCTGGTACTCGGTGTTGGTTGAGTCGTATGGTTCATGTAGTTCAGTGTATTCTGTGTTCTGTGTATTCAGCGTATTGCAGCTCAGCCAAAAACACTTCTGAAACAGTAACCTTTAGTCTTCTGGTAAACACAGCGGCCACATCGGAAACCTCAAGTGACTCTAAAGCTACTAAACGGGTCCACTGGTAGACAACGTCACCATGAATAACAACGTCAATACGCAGCTTTAGCCCGATGCATCGTAGCTCTGTGGACGACGATGTCCGTCCGTCCATCAGACACTTTGGTCCAGACTAAAATATCCTGATAACATCTGGATGGATTGTCTGACGTCTCCTGCAGCAGCATCAACAGGACAACATGATAAACCACTCTAGTTCCTGACAAGACAACTCTAAACCAACTACAGCTTCAGTTGAACGTCAAGATTAATGCTAACATACATGCTAGCATGCTATTCTCATGTGAACGTGTACCAGTAGGGCCAAAATTGGCCAAAAATTACATTTGAATATTTGTTCTAAAAAAACAACCTGATGTCACGGGAAGGTGTTTACGCCACGCAACAAAACTACGGTAACGGCCGCAGTTAGGTTTAGGCAACAAAACCACCTAGTTGGGCTTAAAATACAAATTTTATCCCAACCATGGTGTTTTTTCTAGACCTATGTAAAAAACGTTTGGAAACAACGCAACAAAAAACACAAACGTCACTAAAAAACTAGGGCTGTCAAAGTTAACGTGATAATGACACGTTAGCGCAAACTCGTTTTAACGCCACTAATTTCTTTAACGCATTAACACAACTTGTGATTTTTAGGTTGTAGCGGCTCAGTTTTAAAGCTAGAGTGAAGATCCTGGTATCATAGTGAACTAGAGAACCTGATGAATCCATCGGTACCAACCATGTCAGACTAGCTGGCACTCCAAACTTACGCTAAATTCTGGCGAGGAAAAACTGTCATGTCCATTTTCAAAGGGGTCCCTTGACCTCTGACCTCCTGCCCCCACGACCCGGCCCCGGATTAGTGGAAGAAAATGGATGGATGGATGGATAGATGGATGGATGGATGATAGATGGATAGATGGATGGATAGATGGATGGATGGATGATAGATGGATGGATGGATAAATGGATGGATAGATGGATGGATAGATGGATAGATGGATAGATGGATGGATAGATGATAGATGGATGGATGGATAGATGGATGGATGGATGATAGATGGATAGATGGATGGATAGATGGATGGATAGATGGATAGATGGATAGATGGATGGATGGATGGATAGATGGATGGATAGATGGATGGATAGATGGATAGATGGATGGATGGATGGATGGATAGATGGATGGATAGATGGATGGATAGATGGATAGATGGATAGATGGATAGATGGATGGATGGATGGATAGATGGATGGATAGATGGATAGATGGATGGATGGATGGATGGATGGATAGATGGATGGATAGATGGATGGATAGATGGATAGATGGATAGATGGATAGATGGATGGATGGATGGATGGATGGATGGATGATAGATGGATAGATGGATAGATGGATGGATGGATGGATGGATGGATAGATAGATAGATGGATGGATGGATGGATAGATGGATGAATAGCAACTTGAGATGCGAGACTGGAGGTGGAGTTGAGAGACGACGTCTACGACCGGATTGTTTTACGTTGTTTGATTTTGTTTTAAGCTCATTTTAAACCAATAAAAAGTTAAATCATCGTCAGATGACAGCCGGTGGGTTCCCAGATTGCATTTCAACCAATGCTTTCCGCCTCTTTTGGTCTCCACACAGACTGTTTACCTGCATTCAACCAAAGCCTGCTCCAATGTGATTGGTCGATACTACTCGGACTACAAACAGAAACCAGAACCGATACCTAAATCTGGTCCGGTTGCTGCAGATTCTATTGTTGTTGATTTATTCCTCGTTCACCGTGACCGAAGGTTACGTTTCATTTTCAGGTAATAATAGTGACGTTGTTCGTCATGAGGTGCGTTCAAGACACACGAGGCAGTTAATCAGATAACTTAGGAGCAGGAAATGTGTCCTTCGTTGGACGGAATTTGGAGGATTTAACTGCTGAATCCCCAAAACTCTCAACTCAGTAAATACCTCATGTCTACATTATGTTGGTCAGAGTATTTTTATGTTCAGGTGGTCAACAGTCCTTGATGTCTTGTATGATTTGGTTCCTGGTCCCTAAAGATCAATGTCCATTACCCAGCCAACATGGTTATGTGGGCACCACATGGGTTATGCTGGGGGTACCTGGGTACCGAGTGGGTATGGGCCCGAAATGGGCATCTTATCTGGGGCCCACTTGGGTCAACTAAGTAGGTCCCACATGGGCTCCCCATGTGGGCTACCTGTGTGGGTCCTAGTTGGGTTACTACTGGGAAATAAGTGCATGGGGCTAACATTGAAACTGTGGACAAACCCTCACATTTCAGCCCTTGTAGTCCCCATGTAGTCCCCACATAGAACTTAAAGCTGGGACCAAGATGGGTCTTGGGTATGTTGCCCAGTTGGGGCCCACAAAACACCCAGTGTAATCCTGCATGAAATCCATGTGGGCATTGACATTGAGTCGTTATGGAACCTGTGGACAATCCCTTATAGGGCCCATTTTCAGCCCATTTACTGCCCACATGTAGGAGACAAAAGATATTACAATCCCATCATTAGTTAGAAATCTAATAATGTGTTCTGGTAATCCTATATATGGTTCTCATGGTTAATGATGTGTCTTTGTGTTTTTCAGGCTGGTTGTTTGGAAATGAAGCTGTGTCTTCTTCTTCTCTTGCTTTGTCTCTGCTGTCTGGGACTAACTGTAAGAACAAACCTCCGTCTAGTAAACTAAATACTTTACTAGCTGTTTCATCAGAGAGTGAACCCTGTCTTCTGTCCTCCCGTCTTCAGGAGGACCTCAGTACAACAGCTCCTGATGTCTCCGTTCCTGTAGACGATGAAGAGGAGAAGGAGACGAAGGAGGATGAGGAGGTTCAGGGCTGCGGAGGAGGGCGGGTGTTCAGCCCCGAGGACCACCGGGCGATAGGGGGCGCCATCGAGCGACTGGGTTTACAGCTCCTGGAGAAGCTCCCTATTGGTCCGCAGCAGCCCAACGTCATCCTATCACCTCTCAGCCTGGCGTTGGCCCTCGCTCAGCTCACTTTAGGTCAGTGACACGATAACGCAGGAGGCGATAAGCGTGGATAAGAATGCCGCTGTTGCTTTTGGCGTGTCATGTGTACGCCATGTAGTCTGTACTGACTGCAATGTAAACACATCCTCGTAAATACGCTACGCTCAGAGCTAGAGACGGAGAAGAAAAAGAGAGACAGACTGCTGATGATGGACGGGTCCAACAAACACAGGACTTTAACCAGGAGGCCGTTTGGTTTTGGAAGTTACGTTTGTGACGTTGTTTTTTCCCGTACTTATTAGGGCCCGAACACCGACAACGGCGGGCCGCGAGGACCCTGTGTAAACGTGATTGACACAACGTGAGGTCATATTTATGTTTAAACGTTCGACAATTTCAGACAAAAAATATGAACTTGGTGTTCAAAGGTCTTAAAGTTGAGCCGAGTCTGAATGTAGAGCTGAACCTGACAAGCTGAGTCTAAGATTACCAAAGTTAACGCAATAATAACACGTTAACGCAAATTAGTTTTAACAGCACTAATTTCTTGAACGCATTAATGCAACGTGCAATTTTTTAGGTTGTAGCAGGCTTTTGGACATTCATCGGACATTTTTTGGTCATTTTTGGGTCATTTTTTTGGACATTTTTGGGTCATTTTTGGACATTTTTGGGTCATTTTTGGGTAATTTTTTTGGGACATTTTTGGGTAATTTTTTGGTCATTTTGGGGTCATTTTTGGGTCATTTTTGGGTCATTTTGGGGTAATTTTTGGGTCATTTTTGGGTCATTTTGGGGTCATTTTGGGGTAATTTTTTGGTCATTTTGGGGTAATTTTTTGGGTCATGTTTTGGGTCATGTTTTGGGTCATTTTGGGATCATCTTTTAGTCATTTTTGGGTAATTTTTTGGGGACATTTTTGGGTCCTTTTTTGGGTCATTTTTGGGTCATTTTTGGGTCATCTTTGGGGTCATTTTTGGTCATTTTTGGGTCATTTTTTTGGACTTTTTTGGACATTTTTGGGTCATTTTTGGGTCATTTTGGGGTCCATTTTGACAGCCCTAACAGTTAGCAAAATAACTATTAATTATGTTGAATAAAGATGTCAAAAGATGCCGTCCTTGCTGTGTTCAAATCCAATAGTGTCCTCTGCTCCTTTGTTCTTGCAGAGTGAGCAGCTCTGTTTCAGCTGCTGATGTTAAACTTGTTAACTTTAGGTTAACAGAGTAAACTGAGCTACGCAGGAATCTTGGATAAACCTTTTGATTTTACAACCTTTCCTCTGGTTTCACCGTCAGTACGCTGATAGCGTGGCAGCAGATTTAAAGTGAGGAAATGTTTGCAGATGTAAAGCCACATGTTGAAAAGGCTGCTCATGTTTATTCTGTATACGGTCCATCAGCTGTTCCTGTTTTATGAAACATGTTGATCAGATTGAATTTGTCTCTCAGGAGCTCGTAATGAGACGGAGAAGCTGCTGCTGGAGAGCCTCCACGCCGTCAGCCTGCCGTGTTACCACCACATCCTGGGAGGTCTCGTGACTCACTTCAGGAACACGTCGCTGGAGGTGGCGACTCGCATGTACCTGAGACCAGGTGTGTGTTCTGAGGACCGCTGAACCGCTGAAACACATCTATTGTACAATTTGTCTGATCCAACTTTTTTACATTTTCTCTCCCTTCTCTCTTTCTTTCTTTCTTTCTTTCTTTCTTTCTTTCTCTCAGGATTTGAAGTGAAGTTGTCTTTTGTTGAGGAATCTCTGGCCAGGTATCAGTTACAATCAGACCATTAACACACTGAATGAAGCTGCTTTTCATCAGAGTTTGAACATCCTGCACACACCTGAGATATAATGAGTGAATGATAATGGTTCAGCACAACATCTGGACCCAAATTCAGACAACTGAGACAAAGATGGACGACTAAAGACAATCAAAATGTTGTAAACTAGAGATCAGTGAGGGTAAGAGTCTCAGAGCAGGAAACTGACCAAACAAGTAGAGAGATGTGGGAGGAGAGGAGCGTTGATTTAGAGCTCCATATACTGGAGAGCTGATGGGTCAATTGGGAACAGCTGAGGGGATGAGGAGGTGGAGGGAAAGCTCTCTAGTGACGGCTGCTGGTCATGAAGGGAAATGGGTTAAACTGCTGAAGCTGGAGGAGATAATGTGACCAGTTCCAATCTGGAAAATAGAGAAATCATAAAAAAATATAAATAAGAAATATATATAACGACAGTGCAAATAATACTGCTGAAAAATATAAAAGATATATGCAAATAATATAAATGCACACATTTATAAAAATGCAAGAATAGTGTAGAATAAGAATATTAGTTTGAATGTTCTGTATAAATAAATGCCGTGTTAATACCGGAGTAAATGAGATTATTACACAGCTGAAATATTGCACTGTTTAGTCAGTATTGCACAGTTGGAGATATAATAAATTATGGGGCTCTAGCTCCTTGATAGGGGTAAAAATAATAAATATATGTTGTATATATATATATATATATATACAATCTAATGAACAATCTACTTACTTTCTGTTGTTGACGTCTGCATGACAATAAAGTACATAAATTAAATGTCAGTTCGAGTAAGTAAACACAGTAATAATGGATAATTTTCTTACGTCTCTACCGACCTCTTCTTTCCGTCCTGTTGTCTTCATGTTTGCTGTGGAAGTTAAGAGATGTTTTTCTCTTCAGGTACCAGTCGTCCCCCGTCCCGCTGGTCTCCGTGGAGGAGGTCAACCAGTGGGTGGAGAACGCCACCAACGGTCACATCCACAACTTCCTGGATAGTATTCCACACAACGTGCTGCTGATGCTCATGAACGCTGTGTACTTCAAAGGTGAACCATCTCACCAAAGACCAGTCAGTTTGGGGATTCATGTAGTCAGAGGGCCACGGTTCTGATCCAGTCCCTCCACGTTCCCACGCCGTTTAATGTCACACTCACTGCTCAATGAAGCTCATCTTTAAAGTGTAGGGTACTTATTTATGTATGTGTGTATGTATGTATGTACCTGATGATTTAAATATCCGCTGAGTTACAGACGTCTCTTTCCCAATGTAAGTCTATGGGAAAAAGTATTTCTGGGCCCAATAGCATCATTTGACGGACACGGAAGTTGTAGTACCGCCGTTTGGCCACTACGAAAGTTGGGATCGATGCTCGGCGTTCTTCCTGGAGGGTTTGGTTGCTGCCCATCAGCTGGACAGAGCAATCTACCAATCTGGAGGGAAAGGATGCCTTTATTTGACAGTCGTAGTGTAGGGAGACACCGGAAACACTGGGAGAGAAAGCGGTATGAGGTGCAACAAGAGTCCCTGGCCGGGAATCGAACCGTGGACAATGTGGTTATGTGGTCTGCTGTTAGGATATTGGGGTGCCCCAACACTGATCTTCATAGTGGATGCCAATTGTTGGAGATCATGGTCTGAGCCAAAAAGGACAACATCATCAGCAAAGAGTCTAATGCTCATCATGAAGTGCCAACTTAGTTCTTAAAATGCAAACACAGGTGATTTACTAATGAGTCCCCCCCCCCCCATTGTGTTTGTCAGGTGAATGGCGGACACGATTTGACCCCCTGGGCACCTCCAAGGGAGCGTTTTACCTGGACAACCAGAACTCGGTGTTGGTGGACATGATGAAGTCGGCCCAGTACCCTCTCCGCCTGCTGGACGATCCCGCACTGGAAGCACAGGTAGGTCACATCGGTGATGGTGCCGATTCTGTCCATCACAGTAGTGTCACGGCTAAACCAGCTTTGCCTCAATAGGGGTCTGTCCATACTCACACGGCTCTCTAGGGGTAACTACGAAGCTAGTCAGCCGGCATATGAAGAAGCACTGGGCTATTCGTTAGCATACCTGCAGCGGCGTGTAGTGTGGGCTGGCCTACCCGGTCTCCGCTTGCTACCTGCTCGCTGTTCCGAGTTGCTCGGCCAGCTCCCGACTCCGCCTCAGTCCCGTCGCTGGTGCGTCTGGGCGGCTCTGGGGAGAGCCCAATCAGCGGTGGGCCGACGGTCGGCCTCGTTCAATAAGTCTCGTTAAGACGAGACGTAGACCGAGACGTAGACTGAGACATAGACCGATACACGAAGAACTGTTGACAGCACAAACATTCACGGGGACATTGTTCAGTCATGATGTCACGTCGTCAGTCTTCTCAGGAACACTTTCCCTCGTGGGCTGCTGCTCCCAGTTTTCAAACCGGAACCAACATGGCGGCTCGTTTGTCCTGAAAATAGTTCACTGAAACGTGTTTCTGAAAACATTTAATGAGAGAAATAATCCAGGAAGTTGATGAATCTGTCTTTATTTTAGATCGACAACGGTTAGTTTAAAAGTTTCTCGAGAGTTTCCAGAGGCGGCGAGTCCTGTCGGACGCCCCTGATTTGCATAATGTATCCTAGACCTCAACTTTATGCAAATGAGGAGCGGCCGACGTGACGGTTCGTCTCTCGAATTGCGCCACCACGCTACCAGAATGCATTGCACGGCTGCTTACAATGAATGGGAAGCGTGGAAAGGAGAGCCAAGCAAACAATGAGAAATCTACGTTGATCACAACGGCTGCCGAAGAGGTTTTGCCTCCTGAATGAGAAACCCAGTAATGTTTTATATAAGAAACCCGTCTTTAAAGAGGAATAAAGAGGAAGTCCGTCTCTCTCTCCGGCAGGTTGCCAGTTTTCCCTTCAAGGGAAACACCAGCTTCTTAATCGTGAAGCCGTTGCCGGGCAGAGGAAACGTGTCGGCGGTGCTTCCCAGACTGAACATCTCCGACCTCTACAGACGTTTACCTCAGGAGAAAACGATGCAGGTCAACTTACCCAAGCTGAAGCTGCAGTACCGCCAGGAGCTCCAGGAGGCGCTGACCAGCATGGGTGAGAACATCAGCTCCACTAAGACTGAAGGGATGTCTGGATACCGGGACTCGGTATACCGACATGTATACATAGACGCCGCATTGGACGCTCCAGCCCGTTGCAGCGATACGTCAACGTGGGCGCCATATTGGACCAGTCTTTCCTGGTCCAATATGTCGCCCACGTTGTCCAGGAGTTAATGCGGCGTCTACGTATATACGTCTTTGGTCAGTTTAGCCTGAATGTGCCAAACCAGGAAGTGAATATGATCAAACTGAGTATCCTGATGCATCAACATACGTCAACCAACGATGTCGTGTTTCCTGTCTCTCTCTCTCTCTCTCTCTCTCTCTCTGATTCTCTCCATCAGGCCTTGGCTCTCTGTTTTCAGGTCCGGACCTTTCCGGCATTTCCGACCAGCCTCTGACGGTGGCGAGCGTCCGCCACGCCAGCACCATAGAGCTCAGCGAGGAAGGCGTGGAAGCGTCCGCCACCACCGTCGTGACCTCCATGCGTTCCGTGTCCCTCTTCTCCGCCAACTCCCCCTTCTTCTTCGCCCTCGTCGACGACGCCTCCCTGGCCCCGCTCTTCATGGGCGTCGTCACGAACCCCGCCCCCGACAACGACCCCATACCCCTCAGCACCATGAACGACCAACCGG
Source organism: Sebastes fasciatus (assembly GCF_043250625.1). Lineage (NCBI taxonomy): Eukaryota > Metazoa > Chordata > Actinopteri > Perciformes > Sebastidae > Sebastes > Sebastes fasciatus. Next base: position 835,784 of record NC_133810.1, read on the forward strand.
CGATGGAGAACGTCAAGAAAAGAGACACAGATAGCGAACACTGCAACAGCTCGAGCAGCGAGGCGACGAAGGTGCAGTCGTGTAGCGTCGCCGCCGCCACCGAGAGGAAGCAGCTGCAGCCTGTGAACGAACTGGAGGGCGGCGATGGGAAGTAACGGCGAGAAGAAACCAGGCGACTCTGCACCGGCCGGAAGCTTTAAATCTGAAGGAATAGTTCGACTTGTTTTGGAAATATGCTTGTTGGGTTTCTCGCTGAGATTTAACTCTCCGCGTATTTCACAAATTGTCAAACTTCTCCTTCTCAGTAGATTCAGAGGATTCATTTTCCACATTGATTATGTTTTTAGCAAATTAGTCAGGTTTCTGATGTGATGATTAAAATAGGGTGTTTAATGATGTTTATAATACACTTATTAGGTTTTCCAGCTGATGAAAGAAGATTCTGTCAAACAGAAACATGAAACTCTTTCATTCAAAAACAACAAACCAAGTCGTGTATTATGATGTTAAAAGTCTTTTTCTTTCTTTGCAGATGTTTTATCTACAACGTGATGATTTTAATTTGATATTCAGTCACAGAAAATAAAACGTTGACACAATAAATTGATTTGATTTGTGGACGGAGAGCTTTATTGGTTTGAGTGAAGTTAACGCTTCAAGTGCGAGAAACGGAAACCAGTTTTTTCCCAGGATTGCAGGTCTCTTCCAGACTGGTTTAGGACAAAATTATGAACCAAAAGCTAACACTTTATTTAAAGGGACTATTAGTAAGAATCAGAAATGTGTTGTTAACAGCTTCACCTGTGTCCGTTAAGTCAACTAAAGTCAGCGTCCTGTTGCTGGCGCTTGTGCTCGCTCTACATAGACATGAAGGAGCATCTCTCAACACAGTGAGGAGACACACGTCAGCTAAAAGCACAATATCACTCTATATTTCAGCTGCTTGGCAGTAATGTTAGCTGACCAGACCAAGGTCTCTCCATGAATCAATGCTGATCCTAGTGTTGGCTTTTCCCGCCTCAGCCTCCCGACCGCGGCCGGAGGGAACGGGGGAGACGATAACGTTTCTCTCTGCGGAGCCCCGTCACTTCACAAGACACGGGAAACCTCTGTTGGTCTGGAGGAGCTGCAGCAGTTATTTCTGCACAAACGTCCACTGAACATTCACTAGATATTCTCACAGCTAAACTAACTCTTCTGCAGTGTGGAGTGAGCAGCATGCACGTGAGAGGTGGAGAGAGAGAGAGAGAAGGAGCGCGGTGTGTGAGTGAAGGCAGACAGAGGAGACGAGGAGCAGAGTACAGCAGAGATTTAGGTCTGCAGAGAGAGAGAGAGAGAGAGAGAGAGAGAGAGAGAGCGAGAGAGCGAGAGAGAGCGAGAGATTCTGATTCTGGGCAACGTGGAACTGTCCTGGAGCAGCCGAGAGGTGAGTGCTCTTTTACGCGCTTTGTTTGGTCACTTTGCGCTTTTACGCACAACTTTTGTCTTCATGATCAGCAGCAGCAGCAGCAGCAGCAGCAGTAGTAGTAATAGTAGTAGTAATAGTAGTAGTTTGTTCTATTTGACTGTTAGTCTAGTTACTGCATGAAAACGGAGAGCTGCTGCAGGTCTCCGTTTCCATGCAGCAAGAGAGAGAGCTGCTGCAACTTTGACATGAAGTGAAGCAGAAATAAATGTTTGATGAACCTGCAGAGATTCAGAAGTTCGTCTCATGAATTCATCTTTTGGCACAAAGAGAAACCCTCTCGTCTCTCGTCCTTCATGATATAATCAGTTTAATAATGGTTTTAACTCTCTGAAACATGTTGATCATGTTTCCAGTCACTGCAGAGATTTCTGAACTTTTCCATCTGAGCTGCCAACAAACACTGACGGGTTTATATAATAGATCTGATCTCAGGTCAGAGTCCTCTGTGTCTCACATTAAACAGACTGAACACATCAGATCCTACAGTGTGTTTTAAACATGTGATAAAGACATTAGAGTCATATCTCTGAAGATATAATGAGTAATATCACGTTTGGTATTAATGTTGATCAGATTCAGTGAGAGGTGAGAGGAGGTGACGGAGCAGCCGGAGCTCTGGGTTTGTTTGCAGGTTATTCGGGGTTGGGAAGACTTTTGGTGCCAAGAACATTTTGTGAGCTCCACTTAAAAAAAAAAGGAATAATCCCAGATGTGATATGAGAGAGCAGCCAGTGAGGACACATTCCTGTGAGCTTCAGAGACACGTTGCTGCAGGAAAACACACGTCTGCTGAGTCAGCAGTTCATCTTCTTCATCTTCAGTCTGCTGCTGCAGGACTCTGTAGGACTCTGCAGGACTCTGTAGGACTCTGTAGGACTCTGCAGGACTCTGCAGGACTCTGTAGGACTCTGTAGGACTCTGAAGGTCCGAATAAAGTCTGTTTATTAGCACTAAAACTGATCAAACTCTCAGTCTGTCCGGGTCTTAAAGGTCATAAAGGTCTTAAAGGTCATAAAGATTCCCTGGTCCTCTGTTGCCTTCACGCCGTGGTGATAATATCTGACATCAGAGTGTCACTGTGTTGCATTCAGGTGCTGAAACATCCAGAGCAGAGGACATCCAGAACTATTTAGTTTTATTGTTCTGGTTGGATTCCCTTCATCTGAAACAACTCTGAGAACAGTTCAATCAGTCATGTGGTTTCTCAACATCAGATTAACCAAAAAAGGAATTTCTTATTTAAATTATTTCGGTGTCAGAAAATGTAAAATATCAGAACATATTGGAATATAAAGATAAACTGTGATAGAAGATGAATGTGTTTTAGAGATGATGTGAGAAACTGATGGAGAGAAACGATGAGAAGAAGCTTCAGCCTCGGAGGTTATTCTGTTGGCTGGAACCGTCTGGGTTTCCCATCATGCATTGTGTGTGTGTGTGTGTGTGCGTGTGTGTGTGTGAGGTCCAGATGACTTCAGATGCTTTCGTGTTTGTGAAACCATGAGAACTAGGAGAGAACCAGGTCCAGATGTGTGCTGCAGAACAAAAGAAGCATTGTGTGTTTTACTGTGTTATAAACCAGCAGAGTAGTTTATACCACAGTGATGATATATAGTATAAACCTGCAGAGCTCCTGTTGGACGGCTGAACAGCTGCAGAGCTGAGATTATAGTTTTCTTCTTCTTCGTGGTCCTGACGGCGTCATCAGTTTACGTTTTGTGGTGAAGTTCCTGCTGGTTGTATAATTTTGTGGCGTTCCTCTGCAATCATCCATAAACACTGTGAGGCTGTGAGATGATGAAACTCTGACCGCCGTCAGATGTGAACGTTGATCCATAAACACTGAGACTGTCTCGCTCTGTCAGGCATGTTAGAGCTGGTTTGATTAGCCTTAAACACTCGAGGAGAAATCATGAGCGTTTGGTTTGATGCAGCAGATATATCACTATTATATATTATATAATATAATATATACATCAGAGCGGCACATACGGGTACGTCCCAAAAAGTCAAGGCCACGCCCCTTTTTGGGGATATTCTCTATTAGATATTATTTTATCTCTGTTGTTGTAGTTTTGTATATTCAACGTGCTTCGTGTCTCTTGACTGTTTCTATAGACACTAGGGATGTCACGGTACCAGACATCTAGTAGTCGATACCAACACCAGGGAATTTACACATCTTCATCATCATGTCTTCATGTTTGTCTTCCAGGATGAAGCGAACAACTTTCCTGCTGGTGTTTGGAGTCGTGCTGAGCTTCTGTCGGGCTCAGGTATCACATGATCTTCAATATTTTATAATCAATAAATCTTCTGTGCAAACCAACAACGTGTCGGTCCGTCTCTCACGTACACATAAAGTTCATATAAATACATAAATCCTTGAATAAAATGTCTCCGTTTACCTTTTCCAGTCTGACACGGGAGGCGAGGAGACCGGCGGCGGCGAGGAGGAACACGTGGAGCTCTTCACCACGCCGGCGACTAAGATGGGCGCCGCCACCTCGGACTTCGGCTACAACCTGTTCCGCGCCCTGGCGAGCCGCGACGCCACCACCAACGTCTTCCTGTCCCCCATCAGTGTGTCCGCGGTGCTGACGCAGCTCTCCATGGGTGAAGACAATAAAAACACACAACTAACTAAACCCAAACCGGTGCTTTGGTTCTGACCGCCACGGTGTGTACGGGCTCGTCGGAGAAACACTGGTTGAAACAGATTGTTGTTTGCTGCTCTCCGAAAAAACACAAGTCATCATCAGGTGGTCGGAGGTGTCACATGACACCAAGTTTACCGTTGGTTTTCATAATTACTGAACATGAAGCTGCTGAACAAGATTAATAATCCAGTCTGAGTTCAGTCTGGAAAAAGTCATGAAATGTTATGTATTGATTCGTGTCCAAAGACATACATTTCACTTTTTTTTCGTGATGGTCGTCAGCACCAGAAAACCGCTGTTCACGTCCCCGTGTGAAGCCACAAGTCAAAGCTGATCTATTTGTCGCATAACTTCCGTATTTAAGTTACAACACTTCCGGAGTTATTTTAACCCAAACCACGATCTTTTTTAGAGCTAACTAAGTAGTGTTTGTCACGTAACTTCAATAATTAAGTTACGGCATTTACAGAGTTATTGTAACCCAAATCAGGATCCTTTCCTAAACCTAACGAAGTAGTTTTGTTGCCTAACAACGTTGATCTTTTCTAAACCTAACTAAGTTTTATTTTGAAAAAGACTTGAGTGGAAATTAACACATACGTCTCGTGTTGCCAGATATTTGTAGGAAAACACAGAAAAAATACGTTGTTTAAAGTGCTGACCGTCACAAAAAAAGGAAATTGGTGTCTCACTAAACATTATCCCGTTTGTTCCTCAGGAGGGTCGGAGAACGCTCAGCGGCAGCTGTTCAGGGCTCTGAGGTACCACACCCTGCAGGACCCTCAGATTCACAACACCCTGAAGGACATGCTGGTCTCCGTCAGGGCGCCCGGGAAAGGCCTGAGTACTGCCGCTCGCATCTACCTGGCACGACGTGAGTTCATGTAGGAGGGCTGGGTGTAAACATCAGGGATCCACGTTATTCCTAAAACAGTAGACTGTTTTAAAGAAGTGGATGTTGTCACCGTAACGCCACCCATCCGTTAGTGGACTACGGATTTGAAGCCTTGAGTTTGGCATTTTGGTCGTCTCAATCTTGTTTTTTTGACATCGAGTTTTTCACCACAGACAGGCAGGCCTCGATCCTCCGTCTTTATAGGCACATACAGCGGTGTATCATCAGCGTATCAGTGGATATTAATTCCATGAACATGTATAATTCAGCCGAGAGATGCGTTGTATAAGGAGCAGAGGGCCAAGAACAGAGCCCTGAGGTACGCCATATTTCACCTCAGAGAATGTTGATGTTGTGTTATTGAAAGAGACACACTGAGTTTGTGGATAGATAAGATTGTAACCATGAAAGAGCCGACCCAGAGACGCCAAATTAGTTTCCTACTCTTTTTACTGATTAACTGTCTTTCAGGACGTGTGAAGCAGGACTTCTTCTCGCTCGTGGAGCAGCAGTATGGAGTTCGTCCGAAGTCCCTGCAGGGAGGAAATAGAGATATGAAAGAAATCAACGACTGGGTGTCTCGGGAGACCGGCGGGAAGGTGCAGCGCCTCCTGGCCAAGCCCATCCCCCAGAACTCTGGGGTGAACACCGTGAGCGCCGCCTACTTTAAAGGTACGTCATCTCGCCAGCTGGTTCGTCGGTTTAATCGTGAACCAGCTGAGGATGCTTGAACACCGTTTCCTGTAAACAGGGAAGTGGGTGACTCGGTTCGGTCAGAGCGCAGCAATGGAGAACTTCCAACTGGACGGCGGGCTACCTGTCCGCGTTCCCATGATGCAACAGGATAACTACCCCGTGAAGATGGGCATCGACCCAGATTTGAGCTGTACGGTGAGTGTTTTCTACTAAAACTGGTTTAAACTTCATTACCCATAATCCCTGTGTGGTGACACCACTAACCAGCCTGTGATGCTTGAATAAAGTCCTTCATCCCACTTCCTGTTCTCCTCCTCCAGATCGCTCAGATCCAGATGCAGGACGACGTCAGCATGTTCGTCTTCCTGCCCGATGATGTGACCTCCAACATGACGCTGCTGGAGGAAAGTTTGACCGCAGAGTTCGTCCAGGATCTCTCCATGACGCTCCATCCCGCCACGGTGTCCCTCGCTCTGCCCACGCTGAGGCTCAGCTACTCCACCGACCTGCTGCCGCTGCTCAGCGACCTCGGTGAGTCCAGACTGGCACGCAGACGGGGATTCTCAACAGATACAAAGAAAGAACAATATTGCACATATATGTTAAATTTGTATTCATATCTGTCTGATCCGTTAACTACGTCGTTAATCCATTTTTTCTTCTGATATATTGATTAATTGTTTGGTCAATATAACATCAATAACTTTGTTATGGAAAAAGATAGAGAAAGAAAATGTTCATTGCAGTTTCCCCTTGCCCAAATTGACGTCTTCTTTTTCTCCAAACGGCAAAGATATTGAATTTAAAATAATGCAAAACAAAAAAAGCAACACATTATATGAAATATAGATTGGAAAAAGCTTGAAGAAAATGCCTAAAACAAATTATCAGTTATCAAAATAGTTGCTGATTAATTTTCTGCTAATCAAATAATCGATTGACTGCTCGTTGCAACTTTAAAATAAAGTTAAACATCATCTGCAAACTGGATGATATGATATATATAATATATATATCATATACATCATATATATCCATATATATATATGGATATATATGGATATATATGATGCAACACTTGTTCACTGTCTACGAATGGACTCCTCCCTGCAGGTCTCTCTGAATGGCTCGCCAACACGGATCTGGAGAAGATCACGACTCAGACCATCAAGCTCGGCAGCGTCCATCACAAGGTCGTCATGGAGACGGCGCCCGAGGGGACCCATTACCCGACCGCCGACTCACCGGCTCACCTGTCCTACCGAGTGGACCGGCCCTTCCTCTACCTGATCCGGGACGAGGCGTCGGGAGCGCTGCTCTTCATCGGCAGGGTGGTCAACCCCAAGGACCTGAGGATATAACACACACAGCCCTGTACTTCTACCTTTGTGAGGACACTCATTGATATAACGCATTCCCCGACCCCGTAACCTCACCGTAACCATCACAACGATACGACGCAGTATTACAGCCACACTGAGGACAAATAAATAAATCTGAGATTACGAGAATAAAGTCATAAGTTTAAGAGAATAAAGTGATAATATTATAAAGTAGTAATGTTACGTGTTATTTTAGAGGGTAAATAGTGTGAAAATGAGGAACGTGGAGCATCTTGTGAAGTTCTGCTTTAGTTTAGGTTTCACTAATAACCAAATACTTCATCTTTTGGCTCATCATCAGCACATTATCATCAGTATCAGGACCTGGAAGAGATTATTAAAGAAACTGAGTTTATTCTGAAGAAAGAGTCAAAAGGACCTGATGAAGAAACTGACTCTTTAGAGGAGGAGGAAATTACTTTTATTCTACTAAAGTTATGACTATTTCTCGTAATATTACAAAATTTTTCTCGTAAAGTTATGACTTTATTCTCGAAATATTACCGACTTTTGTTTCATGAAATAGTATGACTTTATTGTCATTAAATTACAACTTTTTTCTTCTAATATTATGACTTCATTCTTGAAATCTCAGATTTTCTTTCCCTCAATGCGACCCTGATACTCCGTCGTACAACTAAATGCCTGACCCTTATCCTAACCTAAACCTAACTCAAACCTGAACATTGAAACCAACCACCCTGAATCAGGCCTTTGAGGCCTAAAGGTCCTCACTCTGAAGGTCTAAACACTCGGTCCCCACAAAGGTAGCTGTACCAGAACACTCACACACACTCTTAGCAGGTCCTAGGAGGATTTGCTTCGCGTTCCTGGTGGCAGATATTTACAAGGATATTTGATTTTACTTTTAACTTTTCACGATGAGACATGCATGATCATGTTAATCTGACAGAACACACTGACAATACTCTGAGCTCACCAAAGGATTGTTTATGAAAGAAACCGAATATTGTCATTTGTGTTAAAAGATAATAAACGACAACGAAATTAAACGAAACACGTCTCTCTGGTTCTGTCTGTTCCTGCTCCCCAGAGGATCAACCTTTCATGTTGACATCCTCAGAACAAACTTTAGTTTCACTTTAAGTAGAGCCGTCAAAGTTAACACGATAACGCCGCAAATTAGTTTCAACGCCACTAATTACTTTAACACAACTTGTGATTTTTAGGTCGTAGCAGCTCAGTTTTAAAGCTAGAGAGAAGATCCTGGTATCATAGTAAACTAGAGAACCTGATGAATCCATCGGTACCAACCAGGTCAGACTAGCTTGTTGTAAAGGAGGTTAAATAACGATCCAAAGTTATGCTAAATTCTATTGATTGATTGATTAAATCTTTATGATTGGAGCATATTGTTTTTATGCTAAATGCAGTATCTGTGAGGCTTTCTGGACAATATGTGTCATTATTTTGTGTTGTTCATTGATTTACAGTAATAAATATATACATAAAGCAGCATATTCTCCCTCTCCCATGTTGACAAATCTCCCTTTATGGTACATTATAACAGATAAAAAAATGCTCTGTTAAAAAACGGTTAAAATGTTCGAATTAATTTACGATTAATCACGATTAAGTCTGGACACCCATGTTATTAATCATGATTAAATATTTAATCCATCCCAGTTTCTCTTGTAAGAACCTTCATGTTGGATAATCCTGCAGGACAGTTCATGATGTAGTTTTGTGAAAATGCCGAACATAGTATCGCATCCCTGTGACAGGTCGGAGGTCAGGGTGCTGGATCGCAGAGTTTCAGCCTCACCAGAGTGAAACACAGACGTTGGGTTGTTAAGTTGTTATTTAACCTCCTTCACCTGGTTGGTACTGATGGATTCATCTGGTTCTCTAGTTTCAGATGATACCAGTAAAGAATAGTATTCAAACACAACCGTTATTCAGATTGATCAGACTGAAGCGTTTCTGTTCAGTCTGATTGTTTCTCCACATGTGGATCTCCGGTCACATGACTGGACGTTCTGCAGGAGGAGATGTTGGAACGACGTCGGTTTCGCAGGTCGACAATGAAGCCAAGATGATTTTCCATTCGACCGTTTTCACGCCAAGTAAAGAATCAAGATTCTTCTTCTTCTACACAGAATAAAGAGAAACTCTTCAACCGTCTCCTGAACTCAGAACGAAGGTTTGAATATCTGATCAATAAAACTAACAAGACGAAGAAACTGAAGAGTGGTGGAGCTGATTTACATCTATGTTTAAGAAGTGAGTGTGTGTGTGTGTGTGTGTGTGTGTGTGCGTGTGTGTGTGTGTGTGTGTGTGTGAGCGTGTGTGTGTGTGTGTGTGTGTGTGTGTGTGTGTGTGTGTGTGCGTGCGTGTGTGTGTGTGTGTGAGCGTGTGTGTGTGTGTGTGTGTGTGTGTGTGTGTGTGTGTGTGTGTGTGTGTGTGTGCGTGCGTGTGTGTGTGTGTGTGAGCGTGTGTGTGTGTGTGTGTGTGTGTGTGTGTGTGTGTGTGTGAGTGTGTGTGGTCACATGTGGTCTTGATTTTCCACGCAGTAAAGAGATTCCTGAGGGAAGTTTCTGAAATGTTGCCCAGAAGAAAAGAAAGTGAGCCGACACCGAGTGGAAAAACTGAGACAAAGAAGAAGAAGAAGAAGAAGAAGCTCAGCCAGGACACAGAAACGTACAAATATAAAACCTCTTTGTGATATGTTATAAAGTTATATGAAGAAGCTGTATACAATATCAATGCTGGAGGAAGAATTCACATCCTTTACCAGAGTAAAAGTACTAACAGACAATAGATAGTGAAAGCGTTACACGTTAAGTCAACTCAGAATGATTAAGAAGAGCCTCCATTAAAGGTCCTGTTCAGACTCAGACTCCAACACAAACTCCAGTGAAGCACCAAACCCTCTTGGTTGTATCTAGTGAAGCTGTTAAACAGTGTTGGCCGCGGTCGGAGGACGCGGGGGAGACCGTAGCTTTGGTCTCCAGGACCGGAGTCTCTGCTGTACTCGTCTCCTCTGCTCCTCTGCCTGCCTTCACTCACACACCACGCTCCTTCTCTCTCTCTCTCTCTCCACCTCTCACGTGCATGCTGCTCACTCCACACTGCAGTAGAGTTAGTTTAGCTGTGAGAATATCTAGTGAATGTTCAGTGGACGTTTGTGCAGAAATAACTGCTGCAGCTCCTCCAGACCAACAGAGGTTTCCCGTGTCTTGTGAAGTGACGGGGCTCCGCAGAGAGAAACGTTATCGTCTCCCCCGTTCCCTCCGGCCGCGGTCGGGAGGCTGAGGCGGGAAAAGCCAACACTAGGATCAGCATTGATTCATGGAGAGACCTTGGTCTGGTCAGCTAACATTACTGCCAAGCAGCTGAAATATAGAGTGATATTGTGCTTTTAGCTGACGTGTGTCTCCTCACTGTGTTGAGCGATGCTCCTTCATGTCTATGTAGAGCGAGCACAAGCGCCAGCAACAGGATGCTGACTTTAGTTGACTTAACGGACACAGGGGAAGCTGTTAACAACACATTTATGATTCTTACTAACACTCCCTTTAATGTTCTGTCAATGGAATAATCACTTCAGCTCTACTTGTATAAACTGTTCGGTACTTTTTAAGTCGTATTTTAGAAGTTCTTCACATATTGTGTGTTAAAATCTTTAGTTTTAAAGTAACTAAAGTTATCAGATAAATGTAGAGACTTAGAAGTAGAAAGTAGTGAGAGAAGAAAATACTCAAGTAAAGTACTGAAGTAAATGTACTTGGTTACCTTACATTACTGTATATTATATACATTAAATTCCCTTTATAGAAAGTATTAAAGCAGGACTATTATTCTATTAACATCCAGCCCGTCTCCGTGTTCACTAGAGGGAGACAAACACTCAGTAAAACCAGAAACACCAGAGACCATGGAAACATCCCAGTTCAGCCTCAGCAGCTCCGCTCTGCACAGTAAACAATCAAAATCATATCTACACTCATTTCTCTCTTTGAAATACAGTTATAAGTGAGTTTACTTTATTCATGTTCTGTAGAGGATGAAGTCTAGATTTTAATGACATTTCAGCTCCACTATTGATAATCTCATTAGACAATACAGACATATAGCAGCAGGACACCCAGACTGAAAGACAGTCTGCTTTATGGTCTTTATATATGACATTTATATTTATATATATATATATATATATATATATGACATTTATATTTATATATATATAAATCACCAGGAAGTCAATAAAGTAAATTATAATAATTTAAAAAAGTCATATGGGAAGATCAAACTAAACACACATTTAATAAATAAATAAATAACAGATCATATTTTACAAGCTGTTGTTAAAGTTCACCGTCAGCAGGAGGAAACAGTTTATTTTAACTGCAGCTGGACTTTCAGTAAAGATTAAAACCGGTTGGTGACCTGAAGTCCGGCTGCTCACATTCATCGTCTACGAGTCTGAAATAAACCTCTGAGTCGTCCAGGAGAGACGCTCACTTCCTGTTTCTGATGTCTTTCATATGATGAAACGGACCTTTACTCTGAAACTCTGTTTCCTGTCTGAGAAACTCTTCACTTCTACAACAAGTTATTTATAAAAACAGGCGACTGTCAGAAAGTAAAGGGTTACTACAGGACAAGTACTCCTTTCTGTACGCCACAATACTTCATTATACTTTAATTAAGTACGTCTACATCAAAACATTAAATACTAGTCGGACTATAAGACAAGAATACGTAGACGTTCCTGTTTACTCGTCAGTATGAGCCAAGTATACTTCTGTTAAGTGTACTCTCTTATTTTAAGTTTAAAAGAAATACACTAATAGTACACTTGAATAAACTTCTTTTAAAGGCAATCACCAAGTTGGAGGTGAAGAGCACAGACACACAATAAATAAAATGATTTATAATAAATTAAATTATTTACAAAAAATTAAATTATTTATAATAAATCAAATTATTTATAAGAAATCAAATTATTTACAATAAATCTAATTATTTACAATAAATCAAATTATTTACAATAAATCCAATCATTTATTGACCGTTTGACTGAATCCTGACGAGGAGAATCAGAATCTGAAGCAGCAGAAAACAGAAGAAACGTCGTCGTCGTGTTCAGAGATTTATTATTAAAAGTCATTCTGAGAAACTCTCAAAGTTTTACATTCATAAACAATAACCTCAGAACAGAACCACAACCACTTCACACTAATAATGTTTATACAGAACAAGATGCTAATATCATTTTATATAACCAGCTTTATAACTCAGACAATATAAATGTACGTTGACCTCATTTGGACGGTTTATTACTTTATAATAAAATAAACTTCTTAATAAGCGACACCCTGATATGATGAGATATGTTTCCTACAAAACTAAACATAAAACATTTAACAAATTCACTCCAAGAAAATGAACATAAACCCAATAATCTGACCGGAGAGACGAGGAGTTGTGGTTAATTAGTTATAGTTAGTTAGTTATAGTTAGTTAGTTAGTTAGTTAATTAGTTTGGATGTTTGAGGCTCAGAGAGGAGGAATTATTGTAGACTTAAATTGGAATTATTGTAGACTAAAGTTGGATTTTTGTAATTTGTGTTTAAAGTTCCATCTGGATAAAGTAAAATAAAAAATATATATAATAACTCATTTAATGAAAAGGAATCTATTACATTTTTTTTGTAAATTTTCTCTGCTTAAAAATATATATATGTGATTGTGATTTTCACAGTAAAAGTCTTGTTTTAATATATGTACAAAATGACAAAAAAACTATGATAACACCATTAACACTACCACCACTACTACCACTACTATTATTACTACTACTACTACTAGACCTACTACTACTACCACTACTATTACTACCACTACTACTACTACTACTACTACTATTACTACCACCACTACTACTACTGCTACTACTACTACTACTATGAAACTCCAATATATCCAACTCCACAGTTAAAGGTAAACTCTGTGTCATTGTCGGTAACATCAAACTTGGCCCCGCCTCCTCCTCTAGCTGCAGAGTGAATGAAGAGAGGGAGCAGCGTTATACAACGTTAATTTCTGATTGTGTTACTGTGGTTACGTTATAAAACACAAATAAACAACTATCCTGACAACGCTAACATGCTGATGTTTAGCAGCTATAATGTTCACCATGTTCACCATCAGCGTGTTAGCATGCTAACATTAGCTACTGATCAGTAAAGTCCAGCGGAGGCTGATGAATGGCTTCAGTTCTGCAGGTATTTGGTCATAAAGTATTGGACACATGTTGACCTGATGATGGCGCTAGAGAGGAAACGTCGGAGGATCAACAGAGTCAGTAGGATACGTCGTCTTGGAACCACGAATGTTTCCACCAAACTGTGCGCCAATCCATCGAGTAGACGCGGAGATATTCAATGGATAGTATTTATTGGTAGTATTGGACAATTTTAAAGTTTTACCGGATGATGCCAGATATTTTTCAGATAATTGTCTAATATTTATTGGATGTTTCAACTTCTTCTGTTTACTCTGTTACCATCTACGGATTTTTAAAAATGTTTTTAATATTTTTTGAAAGTTTTCAGATATTATTTCACATTTGAAAAAAATAAATCTTATCACATATTTTATTAATAATTTTTCAGACATTTTTCACAATTTTTTTCACATATTATTCAGAAAATATTTTTGGGATGTTTCAGCTTCTTCTGTTTACTCTGTTACAGTCTAGGGATTTTTGAAAATGTTTCTAATATATATTTTTTAATTTTTCAGGTATTTTTTCACAGTTTTTTCAGCTATTTTACAAAAATCTTACCACATATTTTACTAATTATTTTTCAGACATTTTTCACAGTTGTTTTCACAATTGTTTTGTCAGATATTTTTTCACATTTAAAAAAATATAAAATCTTATCACATATTTTACTAAACATTTTTCAGACATTTCTCACTATGTTTTTCAAATATTTTAGTAATATTTTCCAGATAATTGTCTAATTTTTTGGGATGTTTCAACTTTATCTGTTTACTCTGTTACCGTCTATGGATCTTTGAAAATGTTTCTAATATATTTTTTGAAATTTTTCAGATATTTTTTCTTTTTGTTTTCATATATTTTACTATTGTTTCTTCAGATGTTTGTCTAATATTGTTTGGATGTTTCAACTTCTTGTGTTCACTCTGTTACCGCCTATGGATATTTGAAAATATTTCAAATTTTTTATTGAAATTCTTCAGATATTTAAAAAAAAAAATCGTATCGCATATTTTACTCAGAATTTTTCGGATATTTTGAGACATTTTTCACAATTTTGTTCAAATTTCTTTTCAAATATTTTAGGAATATTTTTCAAATAAAAGTCAAATATTGTTTGGATGTTTCAACTTCTTCTGTTTACTCCATTACCATCTATGGGTATTTGAAAATGTTTCTAATATTTCTTTTGAAAATGTTCAGATATTTTTTCACATTAGAAAAAAAAGAAATCTTATCACATATTTTACTCAGTTTTTTGGTTATTTTTCACATATTTTATGAATATTTTTCAGATAATTGTCTAGTATTTTTTGGATGTTCCTTCTGTTTTCTCTGTTCCCGTCTTTGAGGGATTGGGGGCGTGGCCATGAGAGCCTACTCCGGATGACGTGTTGACGCTCTGATTTATGTCTGAAAAACGTTTCATAACAATCCCTCCGATAGTTGTTGAGATATTTGAGCCTGGACCGACGCGGCGGACGTCGGACTGACGCGGTGGATCGACCTGCGTTAGCACCTCTTCAGTTCTCCCGTTCACTTCAACTCAGGTTCCTTTGAGCAGCATCTAGTGGCCGTTAGAGGAACTGCAGCTGATTAAACATCAGATCCACATTCATGTTAAAAGTTTGTATAAAAATAGTAATATATATATGTGTGTATATATATTTAATATATCTCTGAGTTTATGTAGAAACACACCAGGAATCCCAGCGGACGGATCTGCAGACTGACTGATCCTCCACATGAAACACTCGATGCAGCTTCGTCAGCAGATTCCACGTTTCCCCTCCTGTACTAACTCTTCCTCCTCGTTCAGCTCCTCTTCTTCGTCGTCCGGTCGAGTCTCTTCAGGTCTTGACGCTCTTCGGTTCTTTCTCTTCAGGCGAATCGTTCGCCAGCTCGTAGCCTCTACCTCCCGGCGGCGGTTGCTGACGTCCTGCCCTCCGGCGCAGCACCACGATGGTCAGCAGGAAGCAGAGCAGACTGCCGCACACAAAGATCACCTGCAGGCCCAGAAACCTGCACACACACACACACACACACAAAGGGGGTCATGATGATGGAGACCAGGACTCTCCAGGGTCAGAACCACCTGCTGATACTTCAGGATCTCATCACTATGACAACCACTATTCTCAGCAGTCAGTCACAGACGGACCAGAACATTTACCAGACAAACATTAAGACAGAACTGCTGCTGAGAAGACCTCCAAGTATGGAGGACAGAACCTGCATAAATAAATAAATAAATACATTAAATAAATAAATAAATATGTCAATAAAATATAGCAAAATAATATTAAAAAACATTTAGCCATTAGTTAATTGATAAAATATAAAAACTTTTCTGTTTTAATTTGCTTCTTTATTTATTTATTAATTCCGTTATTTATTTACTCTTCTGTTTAATATTCCCTTTTATTTATTGATTTTAAAATGTATTTATGTATTTTGACATTTATTTATTCAATTATATATTCATGCATTCATTTTTTATTAATTGTTTATAAATTTTTTAATATATGTATTTATTTATGTATTTAGTGACAGCCCCCTCATTTGCATAATGGGGTATAAATGCATAAAGAAATGTAAAAAAAAAGTGAATACAGAAATAAAGAAGTTTGGGGAAATCAATAAGGGGTGAAATGCAAAGGGAAAATGACGCAGATATAAATGCATACATTTATTAATAAATAAATAAATGCATAAATAAATAAAAAAGTTATTTTCCGTGGAGCTGAGATGAAATGTGGGCGTGTTTGAACGCCCTAAAGAGGTGGATGTGTGTCAGGAGGACTCACCTCTGTCTGAAAAGGTCCAGGTTGTAATACTGACAGGACGTCGGCTTGCCGCACTTTTTGCCCCACAGAATGCAGGTGGTGTCGATGACACTGCCGTACAACACCGGGCCGGGCATGAACGCTGCACACACACACACACACACACACACACACACATTTATGATGGATGAGAGGATGAAAGATACAGGTTTTCATCACCACAGGAACATCTGGAAAGATCATCTGTAGAACCATCAATCTATCGGGGCTTTGCTGACGATGGTCGGGATGAATCAGACCCAGAATCAGAATCAGCTGGATTCTGGTGTAGCGTGGACCCGGCATTAAGAGAGCCTTTACAGCTCTGTCTTCTAAAAATGACGTTCCCATACAACGAAACTGTGTTGTGAATTTCAAGACTTTCAACCAGGATACGGCTGGTCACGTCCAGAGTGAAACTAAAAGTCAACGGGCGCCCACGTTGTGTTAGTAGCAAATGTACTTGCGTACATCTGTGCGCCCACGGTTGGTCTTAAAATGAGGTGTGGTCTGGCGCTTTGTTGGCGCGTTGCTATCGTGCCACCTGCAGTGGATAAACAGGTCATAGATCGTCTGCTCAGATGGAGTCAGTCGGAGTCAGACGGAGTCAGAGAGTCAGTCGGAGTCAGACGGAGTCAGAAGGAGTCAGACGGAGTCAGAAAGAGTCAGACGGAGTCAGAAGGAGTAAGACGGAGTCAGAAGGAGTCAGAAGGAGTCAGACGGAGTCAGAAGGAGTCAGAAGGAGTCAGAAGGAGTCAGACGGAGTCAGAAAGAGTCAGACAGAGTCAGACGGAGTCAGAAGGAGTCAGAAAGAGTCAGAAGGAGTCAGACGGAGTCAGAAAGAGTAAGACGGAGTCAGAAAGAGTCAGAAGGAGTCAGACGGAGTCAGACGGAGTCAGAAAGAGTAAGACGGAGTCAGAAGGAGTCAGAAAGAGTCAGAAGGAGTCAGACGGAGTCAGAAAGAGTCAGAAGGAGTCAGACGGAGTCAGAGAGTCAGTCGGAGTCAGACGGAGTCAGAAGGAGTCAGACGGAGTCAGAAAGAGTCAGACGGAGTCAGAAGGAGTAAGACGGAGTCAGAAAGAGTCAGACGGAGTCAGAAGGAGTAAGACGGAGTCAGAAAGAGTCAGACGGAGTCAGAAGGAGTAAGACGGAGTCAGAAGGAGTCAGACGGAGTCAGAGAGTCAGTCGGAGTCAGACGGAGTCAGAAGGAGTCAGACGGAGTCAGAAGGAGTCAGACGGAGTCAGACGGAGTTAGAAGGAGTCAGAAAGAGTCAGAAGGAGTCAGACGGAGTCAGAAGGAGTCAGAAGGAGTCAGAAGGGGTCCGACGGAGTCAGAAGGAGTCAGAAAGAGTCAGAAGGAGTCAGACGGAGTCAGAAGGAGTCAGACGGAGTCAGAAGGAGTCAGAAGGAGTCCGACGGAGTCAGAAGGAGTCAGAAAGAGTCAGAAGGAGTCAGACGGAGTCAGAAGGAGTCAGAAGGAGTTGTTGACGGGACAGAGGATCAGGAGACGGCGGAGGCAGAGCGTCCACCGGACCAGAACCACATACATCTGCTTGCTCACTTTCACTTCACACACGAGCAGATCTGATTCCTCAGCAGAAAACAGCTTGCTGCTCCAATTTACTGAATCCGCCTTTTAAATAGCGATACGCCCAGTAGACCTGTCTTTTAAAGTGAATGGGAGATGACTGGTTTATTGATTGGTTTAATTTCTGTTACGCCCAAAACACACCCGTGATTCATAAAGAGACTAAATACAACCCCTTTTGTTCCTTGAGCCCTTTACTTTACCTTTACTTTACCTTTACTTTACCTTTACTTTACCTTTACTTTACCTTTACTTTACCTTTACTTTACCTTTACTTTGCTCCCAGATTAGGCTCTGTTTAACTAGTCGGAGACGCCCTGAGCACACTTTTGTTTCATTGTGTAAATAATGACTCACCCAGAACTCTGAACAGCATGTACTGAACTCCCACTGCAAAAGACTTGTCCTCCGTGGGCACCGTCCTGCAGCAGAGACACAGATACCACATGATGAAGATGATGATGATGATGATGAGGTACTTTAACACAATCTAAAACACTGAGCGCTCAGTTCATGTTAAAAATCTTTTAATGTGTTAAAGTATTTGTCTCTTTGTAGTCGGGGGTTGAGTAAGTGAATTGAAATTAAAGTCAAATATAGATGTTATGTATTTTCTATTCTTGTGGGGTAAAAACTTTGAAAATCAATAAAATATATTTACAAAATAAATAAATAGTTGATTAATTTTAATGATTTGATTTTGTCAGCTTTCCTTCTTCTGCTTGTTTTCTCTGTTTATTTATCATCATTGTTCTAAAGTGGTGATTATCTGGAGGATCTGAACACATTGACGCTCACAGTTCCAGTTTAATATCAGCTGTAACATCAGGACGGTGACAACAGCAGCACGGACAGGTTCAATGATCTGATGAACGCCGTCTGTCGGCTGCTTTTATCCTCCAGAGATGATTACCTGATGAGGAACAGGTGAGGCAGCAGGTGACTGCAATCTAGAGTGATCTCCAGATAATCCACAGCACTTGTTCTCTTCTCCTCCATCTGGACTTTATTTCATGTTTAACATCTGCAGCAGCTCCTCAGCTCAACTCTCTGCATTAACAACTGTTTCTCTTTTAGACGTTTAATGAGAGTATTTCATCTTTAGTGAGACTTCCTGGACTTCATCGTCGAAGTCAAAAATATTTAGAGATGACAATCGAAATTCAGATATTTAATCCTGATTAATAACAAATTAATCAAATATATATAATTTTTTTGACTTTTATGAGGTGACTGGCTCAGTTGTATTATTTAAAGTTGCTATAATCAATATTTTTTAATAGAGTTGAAACAATTAGTCAATAAAATGATCATTAAATCATCAGATAATGTATATTTTGATAATTGTTTCAGTCAATTTTTAAGCTAAAAGGCCACAAAAAGCCAGCTTTGTAAATGTAAATATTTACTTAAAAGTTGTTTAAGATGTTTTCTGTAGTTTAATTGTAGTTATTTATGTAATAATATTTCATCTTAAAGCTCTTTTTCTGCTCTTCATGCCGGAACTATCCATCACATCAATATGACGATGGTTATAAGAGCATTCGCAGTGGCATTCAGAATTAGCTCCATTGCAGCATTAGAGGTCAAAGGTCAAATTCTCTTGACCTCAGTGTCATGATAATGTGACCGGTGGATAGATTATAGTCTAAGCTTTACAACGATATATGACTTCATGTTATAGTGTGTATTTTACCCTCCTTTATACCGGTCCAAAATAAACCTGAATCTAGATTTCAGACAGCATGTGGTGGTTGTGACCGTCGTACCTGAGGATCATCATGTAGGACGGCGTCTGACAGACGGCGCAGATGAAGCTGGTGATGCCGAGCAGAGCCACGAAGGGGACGAGGAGGTGGGAGCATCCGCTGCCGCAGGTCCCGGGAGACGCCGAGCCCAGACCGCCGCTGAGACCGCCGCCGACACATCGGCACTCAGTGTAGTTCTACACAGAAACAGACCATAAACAACTGTTAATAAAGATGGACGACATGAAGTGAAGCCAAAACACCTGGATCGCCTCCTGGTGGCTGCAGAACAGCTCATAGACCTCCATGTTAGTGGACGGGATAAACTAACAAGTCAAAGTCGAATGTTTCCCAAAGATGGTTTCATTTTATTTCATTTTAGGTAGTTCTGATCACGCTGATGTTTATTTTTTAAATGTATTTATTTATTTTTGCACAATTTTCCCTTTGCATTTCAACCCTTATTAACTTCCCTAAACTTATTTATTTCTGTATTCTTTTCTTTTCACATTTCTTTTATTCAAGCCTCATTATGCAAATGAGGCAGCTGTCAATAAATGCATAAATACAGAAATAAATATAGACAGTTAAAAAATAATATAAAATAAATAAAAAAATAAAGCAAAAATAAATAAATAAATAAAAAAATTAATAAAGAATAAATACCTAAATACATATAAGGGATAATTAAACAGAAGAGTTAAAAAAAATAGGAATTAATACAAAGATAAAGGCTAGATTTATTTTTAACATTATTTTTTGCTATATTTAATGACATATTTATTTATTTATCGAGTCATTTATTTATTTATTCATTTATTTTTAATTTTGGCAGATTACTCTTTTTTTCCCTTTTATTAATTTATGTATTTATTTTTATAATTTTTCAAATTTATTTATTTTTGCATTTATTTTTAATTGATGAATTTCCTTTTGGATTTATTTTTCATTTATTATTATTTATAATATAATATAATATTTATAAAATAAATAAAAGGGAAAATTAAACAGAAAAGTCAATAAATAAAGTAATTAATACAAAGATAAATAAATAAAGAGAAACAGAATTATCAATTTGTGTCACATTTTATCAATTAATTAACGGCTACATTTATTGTTAACATTATTTTTGCTACATTTAATGACATATTTCTTTATTTCTTTATTTACTTATCTATTTATTTATTTATTTATTGAGTCATTTATTAATTTATCTATTTTATTTTGGCAGGTTCCGTCTTCCATATAAACGAACTGTACCAGAGTTCATAACGGACTAAATGTTGCTTGTCAAAGCGCCGTTAACTAAGAAAATAGTCTGCAGATGAATGAAAGCAATCGTTGGTTGCAGGTCTAGAATCTGCTTCATAAAGGTTTGAAACAGAGAAGAGAATGAAGAGAAGCTTCTGGAGTCTGTTGTTGAATCACAGCTGCTGGCTGAGGAATGTAAAATCACTTCATCGCCTCCTCGTTAAACTGAATCTCCCTCCAGGAGACTTAATGCTTCCCGTAGAGCCACATGGGAACACGATGATGGAGGAGAAAGTGAAAGTAAAACTTTGACTATAAACTGATGTTCTGATGGAACAAACATCTGGACATGACGTCTCTTCCTGCACATCTGGTCGATTATCTAAAGTCTAATGTTCACTTTCGTTTTCATGTTTAAAAATGCAGAATTCCTGTCGACATGAGAATTCAAATGAACCGACATCCATGAATCATTTTCAGCGAAGTCCAGATCACGACGCTGCCCAGAACATCAACTGTGACGGGAAGTGACTTCTCACTTTCTCTTCCTGATGACGTCTGCAGCCTAAACCTGAAACTGAATACTGGGAAGTGAACTTTTACATTTCTACTGATCTGTCATGACTCAGTAGAGTTTATTCCCAGATTCTCTGGTTACCATGTCAGCCTGGTATTTCTAGAGAGTTTCCTAAAGGTAGACGTGTAGTCGTCGGTTCTCTGACGGCGTGACGGAGGTCAGCGTGTTACTCTCAACTCTTCTACAGTCTACGGCTAATATTTACAGTTATCTGTCACATCTCTCTGGACCTTCTTCTACATATTCTTGTTTCCCAGAAAGTGAATCCTAATGATTTAAGGTTCCACTAAGGGTCTCCAAAGCTTCACAGAGGGGTCTTATTATTTAAGATGTAAACAGGATCAGGGCTCGGTGAAGACCTGAACAAGTCACAGAGTCTTCCCTGCTTCCCTTGTTTTACACAAACCTCCTGCAGTGACTGCGTTCACTATTTCATTATCTAACTGTGCAGTTTATCAGTTGTTCTGTTCTGTTATTGTTCTGCATTGAATATGATATGAAATATCCATAAAATATGTCACTTTACTCGACCCCTAAAGAACAAGGTCGGGACCTCTAACCTGTCCTCTAGTGCCACCATCAGGACAAACTAACCTGTCCTCTAGTGCCGTCATCAGGACAAACTAACCTGTCCTCTAGTGCCGCCATCAGGACAAACTAACCTGTCCTCTAGTGCCGCCATCAGGACAAACTAATCTGTCCTCTAGTGCCGCCATCAGGACAAACTAACCTCTCCTCTAGTGCCGCCATCAGGACAAACTAACCTGTCCTCTAGTGCCGCCATCAGGACAAACTAACCTCTCCTCTAGTGCCGCCATCAGGACAAACTAACCTCTCCTCTAGTGCCGCCATCAGGACAAACTAACCTGTCCTCTAGTGCCGCCATCAGGACAAACTAACCTGTCCTCTAGTGCCGCCATCAGGACAAACTAACCTGTCCTCTAGTGCCGCCATCAGGACAAACTAACCTGTCCTCTAGTGCCGCCATCAGGACAAACTAACCTGTCCTCTAGTGCCGCCATCAGGACAAACTAATCTGTCCTCTAGTGCCGCCATCAGGACAAACTAACCTGTCCTCTAGTGCCACCATCAGGACAAACTAATCTGTCCTCTAGTGCCACCATCAGGACAAACTAACCTGTCCTCTAGTGCCGCCATCAGGACAAACTAACCTGTCCTCTAGTGCCGCCATCAGGACAAACTAATCTGTCCTCTAGTGCCGCCATCAGGACAAACTAATCTGTCCTCTAGTGCCGCCATCAGGACAAACTAACCTGTCCTCTAGTGCCGCCATCAGGACAAACTAACCTGTCCTCTAGTGCCGCCATCAGGACAAACTAACCTGTCCTCTAGTGCCGCCATCAGGACAAACTAACCTGTCCTCTAGTGCCGCCATCAGGACAAACTAACCTGTCCTCTAGTGCCGCCATCAGGACAAACTAACCTGTCCTCTAGTGCCGCCATCAGGACAAACTAATCTGTCCTCTAGTGCCACCATCAGGACAAACTAACCTGTCCTCTAGTGCCGCCATCAGGACAAACTAACCTGTCCTCTAGTGCCGCCATCAGGACAAACTAATCTGTCCTCTAGTGCCGCCATCAGGACAAACTAATCTGTCCTCTAGTGCCGCCATCAGGACAAACTCTGTACAGAAGACTCATCAGAACGGGCTCATTGCTGCCCAGTGAACCTTTACAGGTTAACATCTCAGCAGTTTGAGCTCCTTCAGCTTCAGGAATGGGACCTGTTGGTTTCTGAGTGAAATCTATATTAATATCTATATCTATGTTAATAGTATATTAATAGTTCTTCTGTGAACTTTACTCCAGTTTCAGTAGCTTCCAGTCTCTGGACTAACTCAGTGCTACTCTGAGAGCTTTGTTTGGCTTCTACAGTTGTTTTATTAACAACGTCTGTTTTCACTCAAGACTTCCACAGAACAATCAGACGCTCAGGGAATCAGCTGGAATGCAAATAAAAACAACTGGGTGTGATGGTTGGAGAGACAATAGATTATATTTCTATGTGAAAGAGCCGAAGAGGAGGAAGAGGAGGAAGAGGAGGAAGAGGAGGAAGAGGAGATCAACTAACGGTCTGAATGTGTGAAAGTAAAGCCATGAAAACCCTTCTTACTGTGGTTTTGTTGTGGGGATCCGTCTCCACGGCGACACAGCCGGCATGGCAAGGAGACCTGAACTCGACGCCGTCCGACCCGCAGACCGGGTTAAAGGCCTCCTGGGGACACCGGCAGCCGGCGCTGCACACCAACGCACCGCCGCTGAAAAAACACGCCTTATCAAACTCTCAAGTTTTAAGGTTATGAAACCTTTCAAATTAGTTCCCTGTCAGTGGTGAAATGAGTTCCCTGTCAGTTGTGAAATGAGTTCCCTGTCAGTGGTGAAATGAGTTCCCTGTCAGTTGTGAAATGAGTTCCCTGTCAGTGGTGAAATGAGTTCCCTGTCAGTTGTGAAATGAGTTCCCTGTCAGTTGTGAAATGAGTTCCCTGTCAGTGGTGAAATGAGTTCCCTGTCAGTTGTGAAATGAGTTCCCTGTCAGTTGTGAAATGAGTTCCCTGTCAGTTGTGAAATGAGTTCCCTGTCAGTGGTGAAATGAGTTCCCTGTCAGTGGTGAAATGAGTTCCCTGTCAGTTGTGAAATGAGTTCCCTGTCAGTTGTGAAATGAGTTCCCTGTCAGTTGTGAAATGAGTTCCCTGTCAGTGGTGAAATGAGTTCCCTGTCAGTTGTGAAATGAGTTCCCTGTCAGTTGTGAAATGAGTTCCCTGTCAGTTGTGAAATGAGTTCCCTGTCAGTTGTGAAATGAGTTCCCTGTCAGTTGTGAAATGAGTTCCCTGTCAGTGGTGAAATGAGTTCCCTGTCAGTGGTGAAATGAGTTCCCTGTCAGTTGTGAAATGAGTTCCCTGTCAGTTGTGAAATGAGTTCCCTGTCAGTGGTGAAATGAGTTCCCTGTCAGTTGTGAAATGAGTTCCCTGTCAGTTGTGAAATGAGTTCCCTGTCAGTTGTGAAATGAGTTCCCTGTCGGTGGTGAAATGAGTTCCCTGTCGGTGGTGAAATGAGTTCCCTGTCAGTGGTGAAATGAGTTCCCTGTCAGTGGTGAAATGAGTTCCCTGTCAGTGGTGAAATGAGTTCCCTGTCAGTGGTGAAATGAGTTCCCTGTCAGTGGTGAAATGAGTTCCCTGTCAGTGGTGAAATGAGTTCCCTGTCAGTGGTGAAATGAGTTCCCTGTCAGTGGTGAAATGAGTTCCCTGTCGGTGGTGAAATGAGTTCCCTGTCAGTGGTGAAATGAGTTCCCTGTCAGTGGTGAAATGAGTTCCCTTTAAGTGGTGAAATTAGTTCAGTGTCAGTGGCGATAAGTTCTAATAATTAGTTCCCTGTTCGGGACTATATCAGTTCCATTTCAGTGGTGAAACGAGTTCCCTTTAATTGGTAACATTAGTTCCCTGTCCTCGGTGTAGGTGGTGTATGTAAAGCGGCGGTGAAGCTACCTGGGAGGGAAGACGCCGTCGATCTTCTGTGTGGGGCAGCCGATGAGTAACAGCGGCGTGGAGACGATCAGGCAGAGCAGGATGGCGGCGCTGCACAACTTACCGGCACCGCTGACTGAAATACTCAACCTCCGCATCAGAAACCCACCCAGGACGATTCCCAGCACCGCCAGCGGGATACAAACGCCTCCTGAACGCAGGACATCAAGTGATTAAAACGTTCCTGCGTTAACTTCATGTAACTTCAGTCTGTAGCTGCAGGAACTCAGACGATACTCACCGATCATCATGTTGGAGAAGGAGATCGTCTGGCTGAACTGTCTCTGAATGAACTTGGCCATGAAGGTGGCGAGGCCGGACATCAGCGCCGCCAGGTTGACCTGCGCCAGAACCACCAGCAGGTAGATGGGACTCCGCAGGGTCCGCAGAGCAATGCGAGGGAAACCTGAGGGACGGCGGAGGACAGTCAAAGATCACATTGAAAAATAAATACCACCTCACGTTGTGTCATCACGTTGTGTCATCACGTTGTGTCATCACGTTGTGTCATCACGTTCACACGACGAAAACCAGAGCTGCTGTCGAGTGTTGATGATGAAACTCATCATCAACACTCGACAGCAGCTCTGGTTTTGACCCTTTGTTGTTGAACTCTGTTTTAGGTCCCAGTGACCTCTGAGTGACCTCCGAGTGACCTCTGGGTCCCAGTGACCTCTGAGCGACCTCTGAGTGACCTCTGAGTGACCTCTGGCTCCCAGTGACCTCTGAGTGACCTCTGAGTGACCTCTGGGTCCCAGTGACCTCTGAGCGACCTCTGAGTGACCTCTGAGTGACCTCTGGCTCCCAGTGACCTCTGAGTGACCTCTGAGTGACCTCTGAGTGACCTCTGGGTCCCAGTGACCTCTGTGTTGACTGTAGACGGCCTGTAGTTGCCTCCGCTGCAGTCTCATCAGACAGGAAACAGAAGAGTCTTACTTTTGAGGAAGTGAAGCTGAGACGTTTCCTGGAGCGGCGGCTTCGTCTGCTGCTGCTTGCCGTCCGATCTGGACTCCACGTCGTCGTCGGCGCCATCCTGGACAAATATGGAAGCAGAACATCACATGATGGACTTTCAACACCAACTCAGTCTGCAGGCGCTGCTGCTGCTTTTAGGGGCAATGCATGCTGGGAAGGTTTACATTCAGGGCTCAGTGAGAGCGTTTAGATAAACGTTCTCCGGGTGACCCGTGAGCGTTGGGAGGGCTGTGTTGATGTAACAGCAGACGCTGCACATCCAGACGGCTACCATCTGAAGTCAGATAAACGTTTAGAGTTTAAAGAGGAGACCTGAGGTAGAAGGTCAGAGGTCACGACACGGAGGACTGAGCTGGAGAATATCATCAGGCTTCTGTTTCTCCTCTAGAGTTAACCTCTGATGGAGCAGCGCTTCTCTAACTGAAGGAGAACCTCGTCATCATCATAACACACATTCATCATCATGTTTACTCTGAGACTCTACAGATTGGAACTGTTGGGATTCTAAAACTCTTCAACCGTAATTCATTACCTTTCATGAGTTGCCTTTTTTAATCCTTTTCCTTTCCTATTGCTCTTTTATTATTTGAATGTCCTGTTGGTTTTAAATTGGTCTGATACGATGCTGCGTTCACTGTCTCCAGTTCACCGTCCGGGAGCGTTAACTTAGCAGCTACGATGCTGCGTTCACTGTCTCCAGTTCACCGTCCGGGAGCGTTAACTTAGCAGCTACGATGCTGCGTTCACTGTCTCCAGTTCACCGTCCGGGAGCGTTAACTTAGCAGCTACGATGCTGCGTTCACTGTCTCCAGTTCACCGTCCGGGAGCGTTAACTTAGCAGCTACGATGCTGCGTCTTTTAATGGGAACAGGAGACGACTCTCTGATTGGTTTAATTCCTGTTACCCCCAGAACACACCTGTGATTAATGAAGAGACTAAATACAACCCCTCTGCTCCTTGCGCCTGACTTTGCGCCCAGATTATGCGCCGTTTAACTAGCAAAAGTGGAGTTGGACGCCCTAAATGACCTTCAGATCATTAAAATAGAACCCACAGTCTGAATGAATCCAGACATTTAAATGAGCTCCAAATCTGAAAGGGATTAAAAGCCTGCAGACGTCCTTTAGAAACTACCATCAGTGTGTGAAACCAGTCGTTCACCTTCACCAGACATGGAGGAGGATCATATTTAATGGTGCTTCAGAGGAATCTGTTTCTGGCTCCGTCACAGAAAACCTTCAACTGCTAACGTTTCTTTAAGGAAATGAAGCGGCGCTGCCAGCAGGTTGCTCAACACCATGTTGTTTTACTCTCTGATTAAACACTGACTGCTGCCAAAGTCCAGAGTGTATCTAACAGCTGCTCAACGTCACACTTTGCTTTCGATTTTAACTTCATTTCACATGAAACACTTTTACTTCATATCTTCTAGTGAACATGTCAAAAGAAAACGGGGTGGGGGGGGTGACCAATAAACCACACGGAAATGCTAAATACTCTCCTGGTTCTACCCATTAAAGAGGAGACAAACACCAAGACGGAGACGGACAAAAAGATCCAAAGTTCTATATAATTAGAGACCCTGGTAGGATTGAAAGTATTGAAAGTGTTGAGTATAGAAGTATTGAAAGTATTGAGTATAGAAGTATTGAAAGTGTTGAGTATAGAAGTATTGAAAGTATTGAGTATAGAAGTATTGAAAGTGTTGAGTATAGTAGGATTGAAAGTGTTGAGTATAGAAGTATTGAAAGTATTGAGTATAGAAGTATTGAAAGTATTGAGTATAGAAGTATTGAAAGTATTGAGTATAGAAGTATTGAAAGTGTTGAGTATAGAAGTATTGAAAGTGTTGAGTATAGTAGGATTGAAAGTGTTGAGTATAGAAGTATTGAAAGTGTTGAGTATAGAAGTATTGAAAGTATTGAGTATAGCAGGATTGAAAGTGTTGAGTATAGAAGTATTGAAAGTGTTGAGTATAGAAGTATTGAAAGTATTGAGTATAGAAGTATTGAAAGTATTGAGTATAGAAGTATTGAAAGTATTGAGTATAGAAGTATTGAAAGTGTTGAGTATAGTAGGATTGAAAGTGTTGAGTATAGAAGTATTGAAAGTATTGAGTATAGTAGGATTGAAAGTATTGAGTATAGAAGTATTGAAAGTGTTGAGTATAGAAGTATTGAAAGTATTGAGTATAGAAGTATTGAAAGTATTGAGTATAGAAGTATTGAAAGTATTGAGTATAGAAGTATTGAAAGTGTTGAGTATAGTAGGATTGAAAGTGTTGAGTATAGAAGTATTGAAAGTATTGAGTATAGAAGTATTGAAAGTGTTGAGTATAGTAGGATTGAAAGTGTTGAGTATATTCTCAGTTTAAATGTGTTGTTCATTGTCTCTGAAGGTTAGTGAAGGTTAGTGAAGGTTAGTGAAGGTTAGTGAAGGTTTAGTGAAGGTTAGTGAAGGTTTAGTGAAGGTTAGTGAAGGTTAGTGAAGGTTTAGTGAAGGTTAGTGAAGGTTAGTGAAGGTTCTCTGAAGGTTAGTGAAGGTTAGTGAAGGTTAGTGAAGGTTCTCTGAAGGTTAGTGAAGGTTCTCTGAAGGTTCAGTGAAGGAGAAGTCAAAGACGTGGTGTTTACTTTAAAAGTGAAAGTATGTCTTCAGGCTACTGGTGTGTTACTCAGGACTCTGACGTTTGAGAAGTGTTGAGCAATAAGCTCGTTTATCTGATTGAACGTGCTCAGCTGAACTTTATTGAACTTTGAGATTCCTGTCGGAGCTTGTTGAGGCTGACTGAAGATCACTTTATGAGCATGTTTTAGATACTTGACTTCACCTTAGTGATCTCTGATCAAACTGCTTCTGCTTTCTGTTTGTTTGTTTGTTTGTTGCTAACCACTTTAATGACGTGTGGTTGGACTTCTCCAGCTCACTTTAATAAGAACCAGCATGGATGAATTAACCCTGGTTAGACAGGACCAGGCACTATGTCAGTTTTAGTAGCCAGAAGGGAGCCGGCACACCGGAGAAACTCTGGAGAGGTTGTTCAGGTTAGGCATTGATCTCTAATAGGACAACTCCTTTTTGAGTTTTTGCAGATCTCAGATCAGATTTGGTAGTTGTTGCTTCCTTCTAGATGCGACCTTTAGACACAGTTTCCTCTACAAGACCGGTGTTACTGCAGGGCACACCTCCAGGCTGCTGTCATTATACCATTATACCTGATGCTGTGATTCAGTGCTGCATATTGTGCCCAAACACACTGAGAGAAACCAGGTGACTCCTGGTGAACCTGAGGCCTCTGGAGGGCCCTGATGGTCCCAGTTGGTCCAGTCCTGTCTCACTAAATGGTGTATGAATAACACGGACAATCTGGAAGTCATTTCACGTGCAATAAGAACACCGTTCTTGCTTTTGGCGTCGCTGCCACCTTTATGTCTGTGCTGGACTACATGGAGACGTTACATACATGCATCTCAGTTGTTACCCTGCACTATCTTCTCAAAGCCTCGGCACGCTGGATACTGTCTACTGTCTACTGTCTACTGTGGACCACGGAGCACTGAGAAGCCCTGACGCACCACTGCTCTTTGTGTGCTCGGGTAGGATGGTCTGCTCCGTCCACCCGTAGACTGAACCACTGCCGTGTTCTTATTTATAACGTATTCTTAGTCTGCGTCCATCTTAATATTGTCCAGAATTGTCCAGCCCGCTACGACCTAAAAATCACAAGTTGTGTTAAAGAATCAGTGACGTTAAAATGAATCAGCATTAACGTGTTATTATCACGTTAACGTTGACAGCCCGAATATACAGAGGACATGTTGAATGTTCCTCGTTAGAGACGAGGTGACATATTATCACCTCTTAAGGAGACATTGACGTTTACAAGAACTAAATATTCAGCTGTTTGTCCTTATTCTGAAAAAGAGAATATTCCTGCTAATCTGTGTACATGGGTAATGAACATGAATATTCCCGTTTACAAGCAGCTGTTCATCCTCTGACTAACGAACCCGATGGTGAACTCAGCCTCCCTCTTTCATTCCTTCAACCTCTTTCTTGTAAAGGTCGGTGTTGTGATATTTATATTCATATCCAGAAACCTGTTGATATCCAGGTCTTTCATAATGTTTAAAGTAGGAGTGTTTCTCTCTAGTTGGTTTGTGTCCAACGCACAGAGCAGTAAAGACCCTGATTGAGAGGCATATTGTGAATGCGCTTTATACATGCCCTTATCAAATTCAGATTATTGTCATATTGGTAATAATGGTGGAATATTAGTGTGCATGTAAACACACTGAAGGTGAACTAACTCCTGCAGAGTGAAACAGCTGCAGGCGTTAGATCAGGTCGGAGCTCCATCTCACCTCTTTGGACATGCTTCTGGGGAAGAAGAGGTAGGGCAGTGCGGCGAGGAAGATGAGGCAGGACGCCACCAGGAAGCCCAGCCACCAGGCTCCCACCCAGCGCAGGTCCTTGTCATTCAACTTGATCTCGTCTGGGAAACAGAAGAAGAAGGAGAGTCATGAAACACAAACTAAACTCTTGTTGTGACGAGGTCAACGCTGCTGTGACGCCGTCTGTCAGTCATTAATCAATCTCACTTGTTCGTCACCTCTCACGCTTACACTTCAATTAAAACACGTCAAAGATCACAGTCAGTTATCAAACAGCAACACAACAACTAGCAATGAAAAGTTAACGTTAAAGTTAACGTGATAATAACGCGTTAACGCTGATTCATTTTAACGCCACTAATTTCTTTAACACATTAACTTTAAGTTGTAGCGGCTCAGTTTGAAAGCTGTAAACAGATTAATAAGAATATTGTCTTTTTCAGAATAAGGACAAACTGAATATTTAGTGCATGTAAACGTCAATGTCTCCTTAAAAGGTGATAAAATGCCAGCTCGTCTCCAAAGAGGAACATTCAGAAGTTGTGTACTCTATAAATAAGGGCTGTCAAAGTTACCGTGATGATAATGCGTTAACACAACAAATTTCTTTAACGCATTAACAAACTCCGTTTCCAAGTCATCTCATAAAAGAAACTTAAGAGAGGTTGTGAAAGCCAGCGAAGCACATTTTCTTTTCTTCTTTTGTTTTCAAAAACCCCGTTAAAAACAACTCAGGACAAATATTCTAGTTTCCAAATCTGCAGTCTGCATTGAGGGTTGAATACTGGGAATTGAGATCCCAGTATTTCCCGGGAATTCTCTGCCGAATCCGGTCCACGTTCCTGGTCAAAGTACCTGCAGAACCACGAGATTATTATCCTGTTGGGCTGCAGTTTGTCACGTTCTGATGTGAGCATATTGTTTTATGCTAAATGCAGTACCTGTGAGGGTTTCTGGATCAATATCTGTCATTGTGTTGTTAATTGATTTATAATAATAAATATATACATACATTTACATTAAGCAGCATATTTGTCGTCTCCCATGTTGATAAGAGGATTAAATACTGGACTAATCTCCTTTAAGGTTCATTATGAACAGATAAAACACGTGTGATTAATTGTGATTAACTATTTGAATTGATTGACAGCCCTAATTGGAATATAATGATAGTTTTCTCTGCCATAATAACCCCCCAATCAAATATCAATATATGGAAAATAATTGGAGCATTATGTAGGGCTTGAAATCCCAAATTCAGTAAACTACTCTTGTGAAATCTGACTCTATAAGTTTTACTGATAACCACAGCGTACGTTCCACAGCATCGAATAATCAAACTGAAACTAAAAGTTTATTCATCAACTTTGACGAAAACATATAAATACATCAGAATCAACGTTGTTGAGTCTGAGAAATTATACAAAATAAACTTCATCCAGCATTCAGTGCACAGAAAAGACTTGTTTTGTCCTCTAAGAACCTCAGGGCGACTATTTTAAAGGGTTAAAACATGACACCTGGAAACACACTGAGGTGGAAAATCACCAAACAGATGTTTATATCCACATCCAGCAGTTACAGATCAACATCATGATTCATCAGGAGTCGTTGTGTTTGTGGTCACCTGATGAACGTCAAGCCAATATTCTCTCTTTTAGCTCTGTTTTTGGTCTCCTCCACCGACCCCTGAGGGGAAATATCGCTCTCTTTAGCTGCTAAATGATAGATTTATTTTCTCTTTCATAATTTTTAAAGTACGTTGGGGAGAAAAAATGTGATGAAATAAAATGTTGCGAGAGATGCAGAGAGCTGCAGAGAGATGCAGAGAAGTGCAGAGAGAGAGCTGCAGAGAGCTGCACGGAGCTGCGGAGAGCTGCAGAGAGCTGCACGGAGCTGCGGAGAGCTGCAGAGAGCTGCAGAGAGTTGCAGAGAGCTGCACGGAGCTGCAGAGAGCTGCAGAGAGAGACATAGAGCTGCGGAGAGCTGCAGAGAGCTGCAGAGAGCTACATAGAGCTGCGGAGAGCTGCAGAGAGCTGCACGGAGCTGCACGGAGCTGCGGAGAGCTGCACGGAGCTGCAGAGAGCTACAGAGAGCTACAGAGAGCTGCAGAGAGCTGCAAAGAGATGCAGAGAGCTGCAGAGAGCTGCAGAGAGCTACAGAGAGCTGCAGAGAGCTACGGAGAGCTGCGGAGAGATGCGGAGAGCTGCGGAGAGCTGCGGAGAGCTGCAGAGAGCTGCAGAGAGCTACAGAGAGCTACAGAGAGCTGCAGAGAGCTGCAGAGAGCTACAGAGAGCTGCAGAGAGCTACAGAGAGATGCAGAGAGCTGCGGAGAGCTGCGGAGAGCTACAGAGAGATGCAGAGAGCTGCAGAGAGCTGCGGAGAGCTGCAGCGCTGCCACACCTCAACAGGTCTGACTGCACTGAGTCATTTAATCTGGGATAGATTACTACTCTTACTCTCTCTGTGTTGGTTTGTAACCTGATCTGTAGTTGTTTTCCCAACATGATGAAATAGAGTTTATATAAGATGTTCCTGCAGGTTTGAACAGAAACTGTCGGCAGCAGAGATGTTTTAGTGTTCCCACATCATATCATTGGTTTGTTCTCAGGCTGAATCGTCACATCCAAACACTACATTACAGTAATTATTACCTTCTATTATTCTCCCTGCTGCATGATTTAGTTTCTGACATTTGATTTGGATTCATTTGTTTCTGTTTTATTTCCCAGGTCTTTCTCATCGTAATCTCTCACCATGTCTCCTGCTTCCTTCTGTCTGACCAATAAAGTTTCATTGATTGATACTCAGAACTTTTCAGTTGTCTGCGGAGCTACACAGCTTTTATACACACAGGTAAATCTAGTATTTACTCAAAGTTTTTCTGTCGCACACCAACAGTCTTTTTTTTTTCTGGCTATGCTAGTGGCCCATACACACACATTATTACTTTTATACTTGTGGGGACCTTTACGAGGTTATGCATTACAGGGACGCTTACGTTAACTTGTAAAACAATCTTTATTAAAAGATGTAATAACATAAAAGTAAAGTTACTTGTCTAAAACTGTAAGAAGTGAATACTGGACAATGTCCTCACTTTCCTGGTGAAGGCTCTCAAATCGGTCCTCACAAAGCTAGATGTACAAACACACACACACACACACATACTTGTTTTGCTAGTTTTGTGAGGACCATGACCCCATAACATGTTGTGAGGACTCCTCAAAATGTTTGCATTATGAAGCAAAAAAAGTCCTGCATAAGCAAACACGTCTTCCTGAACATACATATTATACATGCATGCATGCACACACACACACACACACACACACACACACACACACACATGCTGACCCACACAATCCGTTCACACGTCCCACATGCTATATGAGGAAATAGGTTTTTGTTTGAACAAGACTCAAAAGAAAGTGGAGCTCCAGTAATCCGAGAGGCGTGAAGCGTTTCACTGAACATCAGCAAACTGTCGAGTCCTGAAACTCAACCGGAGGTGAAACGAGGAGCCGAGAGACGCTCGGGTTCTGAGGATTCTGCTAAAACGGACAAAGATCAACAGATCGTTTTTCATTGAGTCTGAAAAGCTGAAACATCATCGCTTCTTTTATCTTAAAACTACTTGTTCTTGTTTTTGGTCAAATAATTATGTTCAAAGCAAGACAATAATTCACTTCCGGGCAATATTAAAAAATGTTTCGTGACACGGAGGGGGGTTATGATTTAAGAGGAAAACTGAATTTTACGAAGCATTGTGTTTGTACAACAAAGAAGAGTATTATATGTATATATATATATATATATATATATATATATATATATATGTGTGTGTGTGTGTGTGTATTTCAGTCTGTGGGGTGGATTTGTGGAATGGGTTGGGTGATGGGTTGAAGCGGAGCACAAATATAAATCACTTTAAAAAGCTATACAACAAAAGATATTTTTGGGAGGTAGATGGTTGAGGAAGAGTTGTGTTAAGAGTTGTGTTAAGAGTTGTGTTAAGGGTTGTGTTAAGAGTTGTGTTAAGGGTTGTGATAAGAGTTGTGTTAAGAGTTGTGTTAAGGGTTGTGATAAGAGTTGTGTTAAGGGTTGTGTTAAGGGTTGTGATAAGAGTTGTGTTAAGGGTTGTGTTAAGGGTTGTGTTAAGGGTTGTGTTAAGAGTTGTGTTAAGGGTTGTGATAAGAGTTGTGTTAAGGGTTGTGTTAAGAGTTGTGTTAAGGGTTGTGATAAGAGTTGTGTTAAGAGTTGTGTTAAGGGTTGTGTTAAGGGTTGTGTTAAGAGTTGTGTTAAGGGTTGTGATAAGAGTTGTGTTAAGGGTTGTGTTAAGAGTTGTGTTAAGAGTTGTGTTAAGGGTTGTGATAAGAGTTGTGTTAAGGGTTGTGTTAAGGGTTGTGTTAAGGGTTGTGTTAAGAGTTGTGTTAAGAGTTGTGTTAAGGGTTGTGATAAGAGTTGTGTTAAGAGTTGTGTTAAGGGTTGTGTTAAGGGTTGTGTTAAGAGTTGTGTTAAGGGTTGTGATAAGAGTTGTGTTAAGGGTTGTGTTAAGAGTTGTGTTAAGGGTTGTGATAAGAGTTGTGTTAAGAGTTGTGTTAAGGGTTGTGTTAAGGGTTGTGTTAAGAGTTGTGTTAAGGGTTGTGATAAGAGTTGTGTTAAGGGTTGTGTTAAGAGTTGTGTTAAGAGTTGTGTTAAGGGTTGTGATAAGAGTTGTGTTAAGGGTTGTGTTAAGGGTTGTGTTAAGGGTTGTGTTAAGAGTTGTGTTAAGAGTTGTGTTAAGGGTTGTGATAAGAGTTGTGTTAAGAGTTGTGTTAAGGGTTGTGTTAAGGGTTGTGTTAAGAGTTGTGTTAAGGGTTGTGTTAAGGGTTGTGTTAAGGGTTGTGTTAAGAGTTGTGTTAAGAGTTGTGTTAAGAGTTGTGTTAAGGGTTGTGTTAAGGGTTGTGATAAGAGTTAGTTTATATCTACTTTTTAACTCTGGATGGATTTGTGGGTTGTAAATAAACTTGGGATGCTGTTCATATATTTAATTTGGGATGTAAATAAATCTGGGATAGTTTATATATTATATTATATTATCATTCTATGATATATGAGTTATTAGAGGAGAAGTGAGAAAGGGGTAGGGAAATATAAGTTTTACTTCTACCTATTCGGACACTGTTACTCTTGTTTGGTTTGTTATTATTTTGTATCTGTTTTTATTTATTTTTATGTTCGAAATAAAGTCTTTCCTTGATTCATTCATAGTATTTGCCTTTGTTTACAGTTTATGACAGTTTATTTTGACATAATGTTATTTTATTATTATGTTGATCATTATTTTCATGTGGTTTGGTGTTGTGTTGGTGTGGTGTTGGTGTGGTGTTGGTGTTGGTGTGGTTTGGTTTGGGATGAGATGGGATGAGATGGGATGGACGGAGAGTCTTTGTGTTTGTCCTCGTTGATGTTACTATGTTGGTTGTTTTTCTGTAATTCATTATCATCATTATTATTTATGTGCTTAAATGTTTGTTAACGTCCATGTTCTGTGTCTGAGGACCGCCTTGATGCATCTCACGGTTTATCCTCTAATACATTTTGAAATGAAAAAATGTTACAGAGGTTTTCTGTCCACGTTCTCTGATGTTGGACAGCAACATCTGGAGACACAGGACAGTTATCTAACAGTCTGTTAGCATTCAGCTACTTTGAGGAAGCATCGGTGGCCTATGTTGGAGAAATCTTAAGAAATAATCATCTGTAATGTTTGATAAAACAACGAGGAGTTACATAAAGAGACTGAGTACAATCAGTCTCATGGGAAGGCGTATAAATAACAGAACATTTTAAGGACATGAGAACGCAGTTTA
Organism: Sebastes fasciatus; assembly: GCF_043250625.1. Classification (NCBI taxonomy): domain Eukaryota; kingdom Metazoa; phylum Chordata; class Actinopteri; order Perciformes; family Sebastidae; genus Sebastes; species Sebastes fasciatus. The sequence goes on from NC_133810.1 coordinate 871,891, forward strand.
GTTTAAGTCATTTAACGCCACGTTGTTATAATACTGGCCGCGGTTATGTTTGGGAATAACATCATGGTTGGGATTGAGATAAGTACGTAAACAGATGTAACAAAAGCAGCAGTTTGAAGCTGCAGTTACAGGTTGTAATTTTCCTTTACAAGTCAGAACTGGTGGAATAATTGCTTGTGCTCATTGACACAAACAGTATTGTGACATGTTGACACTCCTCTCTATGAGACCTATGAGACACACCTGCTGGAGTTCACACGACTGCAGCCAAAAACAGTTTTTGACTCGTCTCGGTCTCGTGAACATTTTAACCATAAATATAAACAAGGTAAAAGTGAGCATTACACATTACACATTCACATTACCCTCAGAACCCCCAAAAGGCACAACCAGACCACACTGTCAACCATCACACCAAATCTTAAGGTCCTAAGTTAAACCATTTCTGAGTTCTGCTCCGGAAGTGAAAAGGACGGACGGACGGACGGACGGACGGACGGACGGACGGACGGACTCACTTACCCCGACTACGTTGTCGCGGGTATAAAAAGTTTTGTATCTATATTTTTAACTGTGATTCTTGGTGTTTTGACTCAAACTCGTCTCGGTCTCGTGAACATTTGAACTCTGACTCGACCACCTGGACGTTGTGACTTGGACCTGTGTTAGTGGTTGTTTTGTTTCAGACTTGTCTCGGTATCCTGGGTGTGTTGACCATGGATGTATGAAGAGAACTGGATCCAGCGTTGGAGGCGCGGCTCCGGTCGTTCCTATGAGAGTTGCTCATTGGAGCATGAAGCCTAAATGGCTCCACTTCCGTCTGGAAAAGTACCGGGATCTTGGCGGAGTAGCGTCCGCTCGGTCACGTGACTCGTTCACGGGGTCCCAACGTCACGCCGTCGTCACGGCTTGGCGCTCCAGCATCGGTCTGGGTCTCACTCTCATGAACGGAGGAAGGTAAATAACTCTGGATTCAGCTGTTAGTGCGTTTTAATGATTTAAATCAGGACTATTAGAGTGTTCGTACTGGGGAGTTGATTCACATCAAAGAATAAATGATCCTCTGAGTTCCAGACGTCTCTTTTCCAATAGAAGTCTGTGGGGAAAAGTCTTTCTGGGCCCAACAGCATCACGTGACGGACACGGAACCTGCAGTACCGCCGATTGGCCACTACGAAAGTTGGGATCAACGACCGCGGTCTTCCTGGGGGCTTGGTGTTAACTTGGACTCGTCTTGGTTTTGTGGGTATTTTGATCTCATATTTTCCAAAGGTTGAGTCAACTAGTCACCGTTAGCCGTTCTCTGTCTGGATTTTGTTTGTTTGAGGACACGGCGCTATTTAAGAGGAAACTCCTGGTGAAGATCTAACACTGCAACGTGGATAACTCACACCAGACCTGGTGTGCATCGCTGTCACTTCACCGTATGTTCACATCCCACTGGTGAGAAACAGCTTTTAACCAGCTGATCAACTAGAAGTGACGGCTCCATGCAGGAAATCCTCCCCTCTGTTTTACAACAGGATAACATACTGTGAGTCGTCGGTGCTGCGTGTCTCCTCACCTTTGGGTAACTTGTCAAAGTCAACATAATAGCGCAGCATGACGGAGCCGGTAATGAAGCCAAAGGCCGGGCCGATGGAGGTCACAGCGAGGACGATGCCTGAAAAAACAACCAAGAACAACAGAAGAGAGACAGAGGTTTAGTCTCACAGCTGGAACCCAAAGTTCCACCTTAAATCTCAAACTAAACCAGTTCTGCCTCTGATAAACGTGAAGTTAGTACCCAGTCTGCTACGTCACATCAGTGAAACTCTTCTTTGACAACATGTTGAGAAGGTTTATTTTTAGCTTATTGATTATTGTTTAGTATTAGTTAGATTATTGTAAAGGTTCTACCTATTAAAGACATTGTAAATGACCTACACAGTCACGAAACCATGTTGCTGACCCAAATATCTTCTATCATAACCTCATTCACTAATTCAGATTTGGATTTTGAACTTTATAATTCCAATGTCACCACAACATAAGGAAGTATTCCATCCATCCATCTTCAACCGCTTATCCGGGATCGGGTCGCGGGGGCAACAGCTCCAGCAGGGGACCCCAAACTTCCCTTTCCCGGGCCACATTAACCAGCTCTGACTGGGGGATCCCGAGGCGTTCCCAGGCCAGAGTAGAGATATAATCTCTCCATCTAGTCCTGGGTCTTCCCCGTGGTCTCCTCCCAGCTGGTCGTGCCTGGAACACCTCCCAAGGGAGGCGCCCAGGAGGCATCCGTGCTAGATGCCCGAACCACCTCAACTGGCTCCTTTCGACGCAAAGGAGCAAGGACTCTACTCCGAGTCCCTCACGGATGACTGAGCTTCTTACCCTATCTCTAAGGGAGACGCCAGCCACCCTCCTGAGGAAACCCATTTCGGCCGCTTGCACCCGCGACCTCGTTCTTTCGGTCATGACCCAACCCTCATGACCATAGGTGAGAGTAGGAACGAAGATTGAACGGTAGATCGAGAGCTTTGCCTTCCGGCTCAGCTCTCTTTTCGTCACAACGGTGCGGTAAAGGGGACGGGGACGATAAGGAAGTATTACTGCATAATAATGACTGTGACGGTAAATGAGCAGCTGGTGTGATTAATTCAGAACCAATAAAAACAGGTTTGTTATGATCACATGACCTGTGACCTTTTTCTGTTAATGATTCACAGCTGAACATCTGTAATGTGACCACAGTGTGGACCGGCATGACCTCATGAAATAAAATAAAACACAGGTATCATCTCCAAAACAATAAAACACATCATTCCTGCAAACCTCTAACCGCTAATTATGAACAGGAAGTAGTGATTCTGTACAGCTGGAGGTGTGTGGAGCCTAAATACAAACATGACCTACTTTAAACTTAATCTTGTTTACTTAACAATGTAACTTAACAACGTAACTTAACAACGTAACTTAACAATGTAACTTAACAATGTAACTTAACAACGTAACGCAACAACGTAACGCAACAATGTAACTTAACAACGTAACGCAACAACGTAACGCAACAACGTAACGCAACAATGTAACTTAACAATGTAACTTAACAATGTAACTTAACAACGTAACGCAACAACGTAACTTAACAACGTAACGCAACAACGTAACGCAACAACGTAACGCAACAATGTAACTTAACAATGTAACTTAACAACGTAACTTAACAACGTAACGCAACAACGTAACGCAACAACGTAACGCAACAACGTAACGCAACAACGTAACGCAACAATGTAACGCAACAACGTAACGCAACAATGTAACTTAACGTAGCGTAACAACGTAGCGTAACAACGTAGCGTAACAACGTAGCGTAACAACGTAGCGTAACAACGTAGCGTAACAACGTAGCGTAACAACGTAGCCTAACAACGTAGCCAAACAACGTAGCCAAACAACGTAGCCAAACAACGTAGCCAAACAACGTAGCGTAACAACGTAGCGTAACAACGTAGCGTAACAACGTAGCGTAACAACGTAGCTTAACAACGTAGCTTAACAACGTAGCGTAACAACGTAGCGTAACAACGTAGCGTAACAACGTAGCGTAACAACGTAGCGTAACAACGTAGCGTAACATCGTAGCCTAACAACGTTGCATAACAACGTTGCGTAACAACTGTAACAATGTAATTTAACAACCGGAACAAGGTAATTAGCATAAATAATTAATGACCGCCCTTAGCGGACTTTCTGACGTGACGTTCGTCACTTTCTTTGCAAAAACATCAACATTCAACGTATCCGTGTTTTGCAGAAACGAACAATGTGAACATTTCTTCGTGGCGACTGGGTTGCGAACACACGGATGAATCGTATTTAAGAACTTCGAGCGCGACCAAAGTGTTATTGTCTTCGCGGCTCTAACTCACGGCGCTCCCTCACCAACACAGATGTTTATCCGTCATACTTGAGAGAAGTAAGCTTGAGGACTTTTTCACAGAAGTTGTTGCAGCTGATTCTGACAGCTTTTCCCTTTTGATGTGATATTCTCTATAATGACATTAAACTAGAGTTCCTCTCCTGGTGGGAAGCATCTCAGGACTGTCTGGGTGAACCATGGTTCAGTGTTTGGTCAGCGTACCGAGGTAGAGCGGAGAGTTCTTCCTGCTGGCGTAGTCGTCGATGTAGGAGATGCCAAAGGGCTGGATGGGGACGGCTCCGATCCCCAGCAGCAGCTGACCCATCAGCAGCAGCGGGTACACCCTGTCCTGGTCGTGGCTCTCCTGAGAGCTGCAGGTCTGATTGGAGGATGCGGTGGTGAGGGTGCTCTCTGATTGGCAGAGGCCAGCGCTGCTATCAACGGAGACTGTTGGGAAACGGAGGGGAAGTTTAACACGTCATGTGTTTCAGTTCAAGAGTCCAAACATCGTCTGCTTTAAGGTGTTTCAAACTTTTCTGGCTCGTGTCCCAAGTTTTCACCAGTGGGGCCAAAAATGTAAAGTTTGTCATGTGGGTGGCGTTAAAATCTAAATGGTGTATCGTCCGTACAGGATCACCAGAGTGATCAGGATTCATCGTCTGGGGCTCATTAATGTGTGAACCAACCCATCGTTGCTTGATCCGCAGACATGGACCAAGAAGCTTTATGAAACTACCTGTGTGTGTGTGTGTGTGTGTGTGTGTGACCTCACAGCTGATGCGGTCGGTGTAATCGTACTTCCCGCCCAGGAAGTGCGGCAGCGCCATCAGCAGCGAGGCGAGGCAGGCCAGCAGAGCTCCGCCTGCGATGAACCGCGGCCGGTGGACTCGACTCCCCAAGAAACTCACAAACACAATGAGGACGGTGTTCCCCACCTGGACATGCACAAGGAACATTAGTCAAGTATTTAATCCTCTCATCAACATGGGAGTGGACTAATCTGCTGCTTTATGTAAATGTATGTATATATTTATTATTGTAAATCAATGAACAACACAGATCAATGACAGATATTGTCCAGAAACCTTCACAGGTACTGCATTTAGCATAAAACAATATGCTCCAATCAGAACATGGCAGACTGCAGCCCAACAGGCTAATAATCCCGCGGTTCTGCAGGTACTTTGACAGAGGAACGTGGACCAGATTCGGCCGAGAATCCCCGGGAAAGACTGGGATCTCACTTCCCAGAATTCAACCCTCAATGCAGACTGCAAATTTGGACTCCAGAATATTTGTCTTGAGTTGTTTTTAACGGGTTTTTTAAAACGAAAGAAGAAAATAAAATGTGCTTATCTGGCTTTCACAACCTCTCTGCACTTTCTTTTGTGAGATGACTTGACTACACCCCACCCCTCCAAAAAATGTAATTCAAATCCATCGCAGACTTTTGGTGTAATCCTGCTAACGGACAGACAAACAGACGCCGGTGGAAACAAGGCCTTTGCTCTTGGAAGGAGGTATAAGAAGGTATAATTACCATGGCGTAATTACATCGAGGTAATTATCTGTAAAGAGCAGCGCTGCTGTAAACAGACTTTTAGAAGGTGTCCCGTACTGACCTCGTTGAAAGCAGCCAGCAGGCCTGACTTCTGGCTGGTGAGGCCGTAGCGTCTCTCGATGGTGGCGATGGAGCTCTTCATGTAGCCCGACACCAACAGCTGAGCCAGCTGCAGCAAACTGTGACAAAACACAAAGAACTGCAGAGAAGAAGGAGAAGAAGGAGAAGAAGAAGAAGAAGAAGAAGAAGAAGAAGAAGGAGGAGGAAGGGAGATAGAAAGAAGAGGAAGATGAATAACACGGCAGGTTGGCTTTATCACGTTGATCATATAAATCAATGTACATTCAGTAAAGTGAGGATTTAAAATGAAGTGAAACTCAGAAACAACAACAACACGGAGGAGTGAAGAGTGATTGAGGACACGATGAGCTCAGAGTTTTCGTGACACGACATGTCGAGAGGAAATGTTTACACGTTTGACCTCAGAGAACAAAACCAGGATGGACTTCAGGAAGGGAAGTTTCTCCTCCAATCAAAACACCTGGAAGTCCTGCAGATTACACTGAAGCTTCAAGAGACAGCTTCTAGCTCTTATTCCTCTCAGCAGGTTACTCTGCTTCTCCTGCTGTCGGACGGATTTCAATCAGTAGGACGACTGAAGGGATCAGACTTTGTCCATGGATTCAAACATCTGCTGTTGAGGCCACAGATGTCTGGTTATTAGAGCTGGGACGATTCAGCTGCCTCCTGATTCCATACCTTCACCATACTATCACCAGACCTCATGGTTTTAAGTATTGTGATTGTTGTTAACTTGTTGACCTCTAGACCATGAAGGGAAGAAGATGAATCAGACACTTCTAGGGACTTTTACTTTGTAAAATCTCTAAATGAATCCAGTAGAATGTTTGATTTTCAGCATGTATGTAGTCAGAGACGTCCTGAAGTCAAATAGATCAGGATCATTGGCAGGAATTATTGATTATCCAGAAACCCAGAAATCAAAGAATAAAGACATTTCCCTCACAGATTAGTGGGATTTTCTTTTTAATTTATAAGGGATATGTAATGTTTTATACTTCTGGTGAATATAATCCATCAGTCTGATTTCCATAGATGTATTTAGTATCTACAGTTCCCTTTGTTAACACCTTATTTTGAAAAGCTGCCGTAGTCCCACGTGTCTACTTCCTCTAACTTCTCCAAGGTGGTCTCTAGCTCTCCCATCCCAGCTCCATCGGGGCCGTTTCAATGCAGAGAACACAATGTCAGTATCTGGGTGCTCTACAGTCGTAGCGTCGGCCCATTTGACCACGGAGACAAGAGCGACGGCCGGCTCCACCACCACGTTACCGCCAATACCATAACGTTACCTCCATACCATAACGTTACCACCATAACATAACGTTACCACCATACCATAACGTTACCACCATACCATAACGTTACGGTATTATTCAGACATATATCTGCCTTTTGTCGGACATATTTCAGACTTTTGTTTGAACATATTTCTGCCTTTTTTTGTACATTTTTGTGCGCCATATTTCGGACATTGGCATTTTTTGTGCCTTTTTTTCTGACATATTTGTGCCTTTTTTTTTTTTTTACTTTTCTGACTTTCTCAGCCTTTGTTCGGACTTATTTTCGGACATATTTTGTCCTTTTGTCCTTTAGCTCTGCTCTGTCTAACTCTGCTTTTCCTGTCAATGTATGAAACCCAAAGTGTTTCCATCCTTTACTGGATGTGTAGTGTTTACCACGCTGGATTTAACATGGGAGGTAAACTTCTTTTCATTGTTTGAACCGTCACATGACAAAATGATCCATTCAATTAATAAAATCTGTCAAACATGCATGTATATTCCATAAATATCTCTGACGAGGAGGTAACATTTGTCTTTTTTTAACCGAACTACTGCAGGTTTTTTTCATTGTTGCAGGTTGTTGTTGTTGTTTTTTGGCATAGATGTCATTTTTGTGGCAAAATTTCTGTTCACAGTTTATGACTTTATGAATTTTCTTTGTTTACAGTACATGTAACGCATTGCTACACAAATAAATGAACTGTATACATACTAACATGCATATCCTTTTTTCTGTGTAGCTCCTACAGTATAGTACTATTCCCAGTCAACCTTTACCTGCTGTTGAAATGGGAATCTGAACAGCTCAGTGTGAAACACATTCAGCGGGACAAAACTGACATTCTGGTAAAGTCCAGTCAGCAGTCAGTGTCAACAAAACACAGATCTGTATGTAAGAAACATTTCCAGGTTTGATGGTGAAGAAACATCATTTTGAGCAGTACGGCCCACACCATGACAAAACAACTTGTCATTTTGGTGCCGTTGGCCAGTTTACTGACACAATAACTGGTTTAGAAGCATGAATGAAGTGTTTCTGGTGAGCTACTACCTCTCATGTCCCATCAAACAGTTGTGATAGTTGTACTCTCAGTTTAGAGAAAGTTAAGACTGTTACGAGCCAAAGCGATTGAGAAAAAGTGTAAAAGTGATGGATGTGAAGAAGAGACCGACCTTGATGCTGTTGAAGAGACTCCGGCGTTGGGCAGGAGGTCGTGACCCCGCGGGGTCACAGTTCATTTTGAGGTCGTTGGCTCCCATGATTTAATTTTTTTTACCACACGGAGACTGAAGAGAATCAAACCTGTAAAATACAAACACAGTCCGTCACAAGTTCAACCCACACTGATATCTGCTGTGACATCCAGACTCTGATCACGTGACTGCTCCGGTCCTGTTGTTACAACACAATCACTTTCACGGCTTGAGGACACAAACACAAACACCATGTGCTGAAGAGTTTACCTCAGTTCTGTGTTTTCTAGAATCACTGAGAGCATAAAGAACGTGCTGCATGGTAACACAAAGAGACGGAGAGAGAGAGAGAGATGATCTGAATTTGAATTTGAGAGGTAAGGTGAGAGTGAAAAACAACCCGTAGGAAGAGAGAGAGAGAGAGAGAAGGTTTTTATGAGGCTTTAACAGGAAGATAAACCACAACTCATGGACACAATTCAAACAGGAAATGGACGGAGCTCATCGGGGTTTGTCAGACAGCGACTGGGACTATAAAAGATTAATAATCTGCAGAGTTTGGAAAAGCCAGAAGGTGGTTTAATTACTGGTTTAATGGTTTGGTTTAATCCACCAGACCGCTGGGTCAGGAAACAAAGTCACAGCTTAGGAAAGCAGTCAAACATCCGTTTGGTCCTGCAGCCGACGGAGTATTGATTCATCCAGATGGTTACTGAGCATGTTGATCTCTAGTGTTGTTCTATATATTGTTGTAGTTTTGTATATGCAACGTGGCCACGCCCCCTTTTGGGGGAAAGAAAACTGAAGATCTCATAGACCTCAATGTGATCTGACGTATGTTTGGATTGTAATTCTGACCAGTTCGTATACATTCATCTCTTGTTATACAAACATTTGTTTTATTCACATGTCTAATCATTATTTAGTGCCTGAACCTGAGCGTTGTTGATACCTTAATAAATGAAGGCGTATCGCCGCCATGTCCCTTCAGTCTTCCCTCCAACACAGTGGACGGATATTGCTGATCCAGACTTTATAGCGGTGGAAGGATATACTCACGATGATAAACTTTACTCTGGTAACTTTTATGGACCCGCTCCATATGGAGATATAAACAGCTCATTCTAAGGTAACAAAAACACAACGATTCTTATTATCAGGTGATTATACACTACAGAAAACATAGTTATTAATATTATATTCCATTTCTGCCAATAGATCCCCCTGAATGTTACACACTGGTCCTTTAATTAACATATAATCAGTAACACTTAAATAGGAAATTCTTATCTATTAATCGCAACAACAAGTTATTATTGCTCATTTTCTTCACATCATGCACTGCTATCTGAAATCACAGGGGCGCAGAAAGAGACAGAGAAGAAGAAAGAGGCAGGAATCAAATTCAGATAAACAGGAAGGAAGAGATTTCTAATCAGCAGAGGAATGTGAACACAAGGACGGCCGGTATCTGATACTGTGTTGTACTTTTATCTCCTTTGAGCCGAAACCATAACAAGCCGACATCCAACTCAGTCAGCAACAGCAGAGAGTCAGAGCTGAACCCGGATGCTCAAAACCTCCGACACAAATCACACCCAGGAAAAAACAACAAGATGGCAACGGCCGAAAACCAAGATGGTAAAAACCAAGATGGTGAAAACCAAGATGGTGACGGACAAAAAACAAGAAGCGAGCGCCAAAAACCAAGATGATAAAAAACAAGATGGCAACGGCCGAAAACCAAGATGGCAAAAACCAAGATGCCGACGGCTAAAAAACAAAAAGCGAGGGCCAAAAAGCAAGATGGTGACGACTAAAAACAAAGATGGCAAAAACCAAGATGGGGACGGCCAAAATGCCGAACTCAAGGCTTCAAAATGCTAACCCACAAACCAATGGGTGACATCACAGTGACTACAGCCTCTTCTTACATGCAGTCTATGAGTCTGTTAGAATGACTGTCAGTTTTGTTTGAACTGTTTTTCTCCGGTCGTAACACAAAGAGATAAAACAATAATTCTGTTCAGACTGCTGACATGAGAGGAACCTCCTCAACAAATCTAAATGAATTCACCAGGAGATAATACTAAACCTTATTACAGAGCTCTTACTGAGTGCAACAGGTTGCAGCCCTCAGAGGTCAATGCACTCAACTCTACTGAGTGTAATAAAGTTGTTTAGAGCAGCATCTAGTGGCCATCAGAGGAGCTGCAGAGTCTTTTCTCTCCGTCAGCGTTACGATACTGATGGAAACTTCACTGTGTTTATAAGTCACTCCGTTGGTCGGTCAGTCTCCAGAAGACTTCCAGTAACTTGACTGTGTGTCTCTGTGGGATGAAGAATGAATCATCATCATCATCATTATGATCTGGTGAAGCTGGTCTACCACCCAGAGTGAGTCTGATGTTAATTCATCTCCACGTGGTCTCGCTTCATGATGACTCGCACGTTGTTTCACAGCACAATTATTGTTAATATCAACCTGAAAAACTTGATTTTGTTACTGGTCCAATTGCAAACTGATTGTAGAATGTTTTGCCTTTTTAAAAATGCAATATTAGTATAGTATAGTATAGTATAGTATATGTCTGCAAACATCAACACAGCAGCTGCATTCATTCATGAATCAGCTTCTTTTGCTTCAACCTTCTGAAACTTTGCATGGTTAGATGTGAGTTTGTAAAGTGAGATAACTTTTAGAAAGCAGCTGTAATGAAGTAGTCCCATTAGTCCCATTAGTCCCATTAGTCCCAGTTAAGAAACCTGAACAGACAGAAGTGATTCATGGAGACTCACTGTGAAAGCAGCAGCAGCAGCAGCAGCTCGCCTCAGATCCTTCAGATTTTCCCTCGTAGTGTTTCAATCCTTCCAGCAGCTGACAGTCCTCCACAATCCGACGGAGGGAGGGAGAGACTGGAATTTGAACCCTGGGTGTTGGAAGGCAGGACAAGAAACCCAAGTATTTGTAAAGTTGCATTGTGGGTAATGTAGGCGTCAGAACAAAATAAAAAAGACAACATCGTTGGTTGTGCTGCTTCGGTTCTGATCCTTTATGTTTTAAACTTTACATCATGAGTCCAGCACTGATTAACATTTGTTCATTTCTTTACTTCACATGTCGAATAGTTTCACCACATAAACAGCACTTTAGTTCAATTTAATTGTATTTATTCTATTTTTATCTCATTTGATTAATTTATTTTGTGAAGAATGTCGGACTTCTACATTTCCTACAACACAGACAGTATTTCTCTTATTAGACTCTGTTTAGCTGCTTCATGCTTCACGTTTGTCTGTCAATGATATTTTAATTTTAATAGTTGATTATTATATAATTATAATATTACATAACTACCTATTTTAATGGCTAAGCCACTTCTCTCACACTGGCACAACAAAAGTCTTGAAATGAGATGTGTACATTGATAGTTAATTAAACTTAGTTAACAATTACTTTACTGTTAACAAACAATGAAATTAATCATTAATCGACTACTACTACTACTAATAATAATAATAATAATAATAAAACAGCACAAAATGTGTGGGGACAAAAGAGACGAATACCATGGATAATCAATAACATAAATGAGTTGTTATTGCTGACTTTTTGCAAATTTGCTTAAAACAGTGAAACAAACTAAAAGGAAAAGTTTCTTCATGATGAAACTGAGCCGACGGTTCAGTCATGTGACCAGCAGGTGGAACCAAAGTCAAATCACATGTTCCTCTTTATCTGTAAAATAACTAATGATCATTGGTGGGAAGTAAATAAGTACATTTACTAAAGTACTGCACCGTTCAGAAGTACTTGTATTTAACTTGAGTATCTCCATTTTATGCTTCTTTATACTTCTACTCCACTATTATATGTTTACTCCACTACTTTTATCCTTTAGTTTGAACTTTAGTTACTTTTCAGATTAATATTATATATAAAATACACATGAAAAGTAATTATATATAACATTAAATACAATCAGTTGTAATAATTCCTCCTCTCCAAAGAGGGCCTCTTATACTACAACGGTTCAAAAGAAGATGAGCACTTAATTAAATGTTCCTTTCAATTATTAATTATTAGGAAATTACGGGTTTGTAACGCATGTAAAGGATTAGCGTATCTTTCCTGTTGGGTTTGATCAGAACAGAAAGATCCGGACAGATGTTCCAGATGTTGGACTGTCCCACAAAGACTTCATCAACCATCAGATCAGATCATCAGAGACCTCTTTGAAACATTTTGCCAAACAGACAAAAAGATGGAAACAAAACTAATTCAAGCGTCTCTGGTGCAGAAAATATGATGATAAAACAAGTGTTTTTTCTATATATTGATAAATAAACTTATGTCTTCACAGGAAATAGTTAGGTTTAGGAAAAGGTGGCGGTTTGGGTTAAAATAAAACCGAAAGTGCCGTAACTTAAATATGGAAGTTCCGTGATAAATAAATCAACGTTGACTTCTGGCCTCACACGGGGCACCAACATAGTCCACTGGTGTTTTTAGACCCAAACCATCGACCCTGACCTCCTCGCTACGTGGTGTTTGTCACTCTTCATACTTTCCAGGTCACAATTACTGAACACAAATACTTACACGATTAAATATGCATTGATTTCATGAGATATATAAATTAAATACAGTGCATTATTTAGGTAGGTATAGCTACGAACGGTGTATGTTTTACCCTTAAGATTTTTCAGTCCTACGACGGTGGTTGACTTCTTACCGGGGTAGATCGCCATGGTAACTGATGCCGAACACCGGACCGGCTCCGGAGCAGGTTATGTTCAAGATAAGAGATCAACTACTGACCAATCAAAGCTTGGTGTGCGGACCGTAAAATAGTATTACACAAAGAAGAAGTCACAGTTATAATCCAGACTAAAAACAACACAGTTTATGTGTCTAATACTATAGTTTACAAAATATGGCGCTCTGCTGACAGTAGATTGGTGAACGCACTCATAGTCAGATAGAGACACCCTGGGTGGATTTACCGAGTTGATAACCCCCGTCGTAGCGGGATCTCGGTTGTTAGGGTTCCAGATAAGGAGAAGACAGCCTGGGGATGAACTGTCTTCGTAGTAGTTCAGGAGGTAATGATGCTGATGACACACAGAGAGGATGCTGAGTAATTATTGATTTTCTGTTTACAACCACCAAAACTGAAACCAGCAGCCATTTAGTGGCCGCTGTGTTTCTGCTGTTTACGACAGTTTCCACAACTTCCTGTTTGACTTTCCAGACACAAAAACAAAACTCTGAGGTTTTACTGGCTGAACACATGAAGCCACATCTGCTGAGACGTCTGAAAACTCTGCTGAGTAAAGAACTCAGGATCTCCCTCTAAATCTGGATCCTGATGAGCTGATGTGAAAACAGCTGTTGTGGGTTTTTAGCTGCTACGTGAATGAGATGTGTCAGTAAACGCCTCCGCCTCAGCACCTTCTCTGGTTGTTTTAATGTAACGGAACATGTTTAAGATTTACCATTTGAAATCGGTGCGGCCAGGATGGACTTCAGAGCCGATCGGGGATGTAAAAAACACTCTGAACACACTAGGGATGCACCGATACCTGGTCCGATACTGTGCTCATGTACTCGCAAAACTGCTCCGATACAACGACACCGATACCACTTTACGGCAGCATGACGTTAACCTCTCGTCAACATCTTTCGGGTCCTATCGCATGCGCTCACGGTCCACCACGGTGCAGGCAAGACGGGCCGGTGGTGCGATCCCACCTCAGCCGGCGCGCGCTGGCCCTCACTTTCATTGCGCCACGGGATTTTGCTGTCACCCTCTGACTCGTGCGTGCGTTAGACTCCTTGGTCCGTGTTTCAAGACGGGTCGGGTGGGTTGCAGACATCACCGCAGACCCCTGGCGCCTTTTACGTGGGCCGAGGCCCGCCCTGGGGGCACGACGACGCGGTTGGACCGCACTGAGGACAGTCCGCCCCGGTGACACTTTGTCCACGGCCCCGGGAAGCACCTTTGCCCCGAGCCTTTCCAAGCCGACCTAGAGCCGGTGGCGGCTCACCGCCTCGTATGCGGGACTCCCCAGCCTGCCGTGTGTCGCTCACACCCTCCAGCTGGCTGTTAACGAGGCTCTTTAAGCACAGAGAAGTACTCGTATCGGTACTCGGTATCGGAGAGTACCCAAATGTAAGTACTTGTACTCGGTCTGAAAAAAAAGTGGTATCGGTGCATCCCTAGAACATACCTCACACAACTGGAAAGATCATCTTTAGAACCATCAAACAATCAGGGCTCTGCTGATGATTGTTGGGAGGAATCAGGACCAGAATCAGCTGGATTCTCGTGTAGTGTGTAACCGGTATAAGCCAAACCATTATGTTTTTTTTGTTTGTTGCCTAAACCTAACCGCCTTTGTTTCACGATGTTAATCATGCGCAAACCTTCTGCATATATATGCCACGCAAAAGGCTGCCTAGCTTCTGCCAAAGCAGCAAAAAAGGGCTCTGCTGATAAAATATACTTGTGAAATGTAGAATGAAACTTTAGTTCAGACCCCGAAGGAGCCCGTTGGGTTTGTTTGTGGTTACAAACTTAAAGTTTGTTTAAACTGTTGCATGTTGGGAGCTCAGAGGACTACACTGCCCACTAAAGGTCCACCAGTTTCATCACTGTGTGTTCCAGTAACGAGTGTTAATGTTTCTCATTAATGAGGTCCACTGTGACAGTTTCTGATGGTAATTAGCCCTCTGGGAGCAAAGAGAGATGCCCAGTAATAGATGTTTATCAGACGCTGATTACAGGCGCTGATGAAAGCTCCAGGGATCTACAGGGATCTATAGGGATCTACAGGGATCTACAGGGTCTTCTGGTTTCCACCATCCTCCAAGAAATGATCCTACATTACATCAAACAGTAAAAAAGAGCTACAAACACGTCAGTCTGATAAAACAAAACCACTCAAACACTGATGGGATGTCAAAAATAACAATGACAATACTAACCTGTTTAGCAGGTATAAGCAAAGAGTTTAGAAGCAAAGAGACGAAACTCTGGTGATTTTTTGACAACGGCCGTAAGATGGCGCCATTTTGGACTGAAAACACCAATGAGTGTGTGTCCATGGATGTACATATAAAGAGACGTCTGTGAATCAGAGGATATAAATCACCTTCCCAGTAGGAACACTTAAATATCCCTCATTTAAATCATGATGTCCTAAAAGTAGTAACATGAACTAACAGCTGAATCCAGAGTTATTCTCCTCGCCATAATGGACGGTTATCAGACCCACGGGACCGCACCGCTGTGCACGTCTCTGTTCCCAAACAACCGGCTATCGGCCAGTAGCTAGTAGCATGACATCAACAGAACTTAATGGAGTTGTAGGCTATTTACTAACACGCAGGGCATGAGTGAAATACCAAAAATAAATCACTATCAGGCGCCAGAAACAGTCCTGCAGGAGATAATGAGACGGACCGAGTGAGTAAAGACAGAAGGCTGGTCTGCAGGCTGGAGTCTCTCCGGAGAGGAGGGGCGGGGGGGCGTCTCCCTGTCCGTCGGCCCCTGAACGCCTCACTGCAGCTTTTAATTCTATTAACCTGCAGGTCACCGAGACACCAGGGAGCTCCGAGGCCTCCAGGACTCTCATTACAGACCAACAGTTATAACACAGGTATACAAGGACCGCACACATGCACGAGGCAGTGTGGCCTTTAACACAATACTGTGCACTTATTGCTGCCCTGTCAGATTACAGTAACAGCTAACATTCATTACAACGGCTAAACTAAATGAACAATTCTCTGTTTCAGCTTTTAGAAGAAAGTGTCTAAACTCAACGAAAAACATAATCAACATTTTTATCAGTCAACATTTATTTGTATAGCCCTTTACAATAACCAGAAGGTACCCAAAGTGCTTCACATTATCATCCAGAACTTGTTCCATAGTTTAGGAGCAGCGACAGCAAAAGCACGATCACCCCACAGCTCATACCTCGACCCCGGGACTTCTAAAAAAAAGTTGACCCGATGACCGCAAAGCCCTGTTATGCTCGCGGAGAGTTAAAATCTCGGACAAATAAGGTGGGGTGAGGCCGTTAATGGCTTTAAAAACAAACATCAAGAGCTTAAAATGGATTCTAAAGCCAACTGGAAGCCAACAGAGTGAGTAAAGTAGGGGGTTAATGTGTTCACGTCTGGAAGTGTTCTTTAAAAAGCAAACATAAAATATGTTTCATAATCACCAGCTGGCTCATTCAGGGAATTAATCATTCAAACAACTTCAAACAACTCTTCAAAGATCAAAGCTTCTCTTTTGTGAACTCGTATGCTGTGACCTTAATTATTGTGACTTTTACTAAATTCCCGCATACAAGGCAGTGCGCCGCGACCGGCTCTAGGTCGCCATGAAAAGGCTCGGGGCGAAGGTGGCTCTACAACATTTGTTTGTGGAAGGAGGCTGTCGCGGTGTTTTGTTTTTTTAAATCATTGTCCAACATTAACGTACTTCCCGGGGATTCTGGGCCGGATTAATGGATGGATGTTCAGTTCAGACTGGGTCACTTCCTGTTGATCAAACTGACAACAGAATTCAGTGGGAGGAAGACGATCTGCAGCTGCTCAGAGAGCAGCGACGGGAGGACGTTTTCTGTAGCCACCGTTTTTTTAAAGTAAATTTAAAGGGACAGTGTGAAGCATTTCACAACCTGTTCTCACTCCCAACTCGTCAAATACCGCCGTTTGGTCAGCGCCCCTTGGCATCGACAACCGACGCACGGAGGCGCCCTTTAGCAACAGTACGGGACGAACCGGACTATCAGCTAACTCCACTGTTAACCCACCATGGCATTATTCGACATTCAGAGCAAGTGACACAGTATTAACAGCGTGAGAGTCCGTTCAGGGCGGGAGGGAGGTAAAGTTTATGGGTCAAACAAACTCAAGACTTTCAACCAGGAGACCGGTGTTCATGTCCCATGTGAAACTAAAAGTAACGTTGACTTATTTAGTCACGTCAGCCTTTAGTCTGTATCATCAGCCTTTAGTCTGTATCATCAGCCTTTAGTCTGTATCATCAGCCTTTAGTCTGTATCATCAGCCTTGTGAGTCACGTTAGTCGTGAAGTTAACGTCAACCAACCCTAACTAAGTGGTTGTGTTGCCTTAACCTAACTTCCTGTCAGTTTATTTTAAAAGGACACTATGCATGTAACGTATATTGACACGCCGTCCCTGGACCGTCCAAAAGTAATGCAAGAGAGGTACCGCTTGCGGCGGTCTTGGATGGCGAGGAGCACTGACCAAGCGGCAGTATTTGACGAGTTGGGAGTTTCGGGGATCTATTTATTGGCAGTGTTTGCGTTACCTTAGAATGAGGCGTTTATATCTATATACTGTAGGTAGCGGATCCTCTTCACAGAGCCCAGAACAACAAACCAAACACTGGCGCTAAATGGGGACATTTGCGTTTTCACGTTTTCGCATCAGCTACCATAGTTCTCCAACACGCTTGGCACAAGGGAGAAGATTCAGTTGGTTGCAACCTGCAACCTCACCACTAGATGCCGCCGGATCCTACACACTACCTGGATGCAGGGCTGGATTCACTTATTAGGGGACCCCGGGCCAAAACTTTGCTGCTGGTCCACTACTGACCCCTCAAACACTCCCTGCACTCCGTTACCTTGAACACAGAAGACTATACCTGGCCCTACATTTCCTATGTGCCAGTTAGTCTGTGCTAATTTAATCAAACACACCTTTAATTAGGAATACAAACCTAAAACTAGCTAAAAGTAAGTATTACTTTGACACACGGTGCCTCTAAAGGATGGGGCCACAAGATTAGCTAATAATGCAGGACCTATCCAGTTGATATTATACTTTAGTGGTGCGAATGTCCTAATAAATGTACAATTAATCAAATCACCAAAACCAATAGACTTGATTCAACCTCTGGAAGTCTGGGGCGCTCACTGCTTGACCCCCACTAAAGCAGGGCCAAAGGTTTTGCCCTTTTGGAACTAATGGAATTAATGGGCATTAACTAATTAACTAATGGGCTCCCTGGAATTCTAACCCCCAAAAGGCACAACTACACCACACTGTCAACCATCAGACCAAATTTGAAGTTCCTAAGTTAAATAGTTTCCGAGTTCTACTCCGGAAACAAAAGTGTGACACGCGAACGATCGGACGGCGGATAGAAGGACACGCGGAGCGCTATATACCCCGACTACGTTGTCGCGGGGGTATAAAAAGATTCAATCCATCTGTCCTTGAGTCACAGATTGTACAAAATGTTTTCCTATACACCTGGTGAAAGGCGGGGGACTGACACTTATAATTATTAAAACATAAACAAAATGTTACAGGTAAAAGAAAAATCTCATATAAATTTAATTCAAACTATTGTGTCATTCCGTGTTTTTAAAAATCATTAAACTCTGTTTTAAAAGTCACAATATAAAGTTAGTTTGATCTTCAGACCAAAGCTGTATGAGTCAACTGTTGATTTCATGTTATCTGTTGGAGTCTGAGCAGAGAAACTTTCCTCCACAGAGAAGCTTGTTGATTGAGTTCAGCTGGAGTCGGTTGTTGTGGTGGGAGGTCGGGGGTTTGCTGAAGCTTCCCTGCAGAGTTCCTTCTGGTACTAATTAACACATTGTCACTGTAACAACAGCAAACAAACATGTGTGGTGAAACAGTGAGGTCATATTTACATTTCATTACTCAGCAGGGAGGCCTCCTGGCACCGACCGCACTAAAGCAGCATCTTTTCTGTGTTTTGACCTCCAAACCGAGTCAGTTTCAGATCATGAGAGCTAAACCTTTATTTCATAACCCGTGGCCTAACATCTTACATCAGTTAAACACGTAATGTGAAAACTTGAATCATTCTCTTTGCCAGATTAAAACAGTGCTTAAC
This sequence comes from Sebastes fasciatus, assembly GCF_043250625.1. Taxonomy (NCBI): domain Eukaryota; kingdom Metazoa; phylum Chordata; class Actinopteri; order Perciformes; family Sebastidae; genus Sebastes; species Sebastes fasciatus. The sequence continues at coordinate 890,841 of NC_133810.1, forward strand.
CTGGAGGTAAACCTCACCTACAGTCCACCTACAGGCTCAGTCTCTGCAGGGTCATTCAGGAAGGACACTGTCTCAGACCATTCACCCATCACCACATACATCAAGTACTCCAATAAACTGCAGCAGTTGCACTAATCAACGTCAATAACTCTGTTACGGTGACAGCAAAGACTCCATCACCTTGCCAAAGCATGGAAACAGATCAACAGATGAATGGAAGCTTACGGAATTAGAACATTCTCCCCTAGATGGCCAAACGGAGATAGTTCTGGATAAATAGGGACGTCAGGTCCATGAATGCGGTCCAGTCCACTCAGCAGCATGTGAAACAGTCTTTTGTCAACTATGTTAACTCAGGGATCAAATATTCAGGGTGGATCACAAGTCTTTGGGGCAAGTCAAATACTTTTTGGGCCAAAGAGAGTCAGATATTGGCAGAAGAACAAATCAGGTACAAAGGTACCAACAGGACCAGGCAGTCTGGCAACTTCAGAAACAAGCCATCTGAACCATGAGAGATTGGAACCAGAAGGACTGGGATCAGAAGAATGGGATGCTGGAGAATCACAGGAGTCAGGAGAGGCAAATGCTCACTTTTGCCTTGTTACTTCTGATTGTAACATTTTGGTTTGAACCTGGGGAAACATAACTTAGACTTTCTTCTGCTTAATAAGCAATTCTGTCTTCTCAAAGTTACATTCACGTGCAATAAATCATCATTCGAATTTGAACTAATGGATGCCACCCGGATAATGATTTCATCAACTTCTCAGCAATACCATTACTAGGGATGCACCGATACCGATACCAGCCTCGGGTATCGGGTCCGATACTGTGCTCATGTACTCGTACCCACAAAACGGCTCCGATACAACGGCATCGATACCACTTTACAGCAGCGTGACGTTAACCTCTCGTCACCATCTTTTGGGTCCTCACGCTCCACCTCGCCCATGGTGCGCCCCTCACCGCTGGGCCGGGATCCCACCTCAGCTGGCGTGTGCCGGCCCTCACTTTCATTGCGCCACGGTGTTTTGCTTGCACCCTCTGACTCGCGCGGGCATTAGACACCTTGGTCCGTGTTTCAAGACGGGTCTGGTGGGTTGCCGACAACGCCACGGACCCCTGGCGCCTTTCACGTGGGTCGCAGCACAACGCGGTTGGGGCGCACTGAGGACAACCCGCCCCGGTCGACAGTCGCACCGCGAACAGGGAGCCCCGTCACGGTGCGGCGAGGTACGAGAGCGCTGTAAAGCTGTGATCACGAGCCACCTTCGCCCCGAGCCTTTTCATGTCGACCTAGAGCCGGTGGCGGCGCACCGCCTCGTATGCGGGACTCCCCAGCCTGCCGTGTGTCGCTCACACCCTCCAGCTGGCTGTTAACGAGGGTCTTTAGGCACAGAGAAGTACTCGTACCGGTACTCGGTATCACCGAGTACCCAAATGTGAGTACTTGTACTCGGTCTGAAAAAAAGTGGTATCGGTGCATCCCTAACCTTTACATTTGAATTACAACTACAACCACTGCCAACCTTCATCAATTAGTTAAGCGACGTTGCCTATGGCTACCAGCTTGACGACTTACCCCCACCCTTGACTACATCTCTTTTAAAACTGACAGAGGTTGTGGTCTTCTGGCAGAGGGTTGGCTGCTGAGTGTTTGGTGGCTACAGGCACAGCACGAGAAATTAAAGGTAATATTTAACGCTTTAATTATTTAACCACTGAACATTTCAAATCTCTCCTTGGTTTACATTTACACAAACTGACATCTTGTATCTTGTACTGAAAGACTTTATGACTCATGTAACACATCACATTCCCCTTTTGTGTCTTTTGTTTCAGGTTGATGGAAAACTACACCTACAACAGCTTGACCCTCCAACTGGAGGGGTTAAAGGTCACAGAAGATTTAGTGTACCCTGTATTTCTCTTTTTCTTTTTCTCCTACTTAATTATTATGTTAACTAATGTTGGCATTATGATCCTGGTTTTCTTTGACAAGAACCTTCACCAGCCCATGTACCTCCTTTTCTGCAACCTGCCAGTTAATGACATTCTTGGGAATTCTATCATGGTGCCTCGTTTGCTTGTCGACATGTTGTTGCCTCCCTCCGAGCGCCTCATCAGTTATTATGAATGTGTGGTCCAAGCTTTCCTCACACACATGTTTGGCACCACTTCCCACACAGTGCTCATGATTATGGCCTTTGACAGATACGTGGCCATCTGTAATCCCCTGCGCTACGCAACCATAATGACCAACAAAATGGTGATCAAGCTGACGGTTTTCGCCTGGGGGGTGGCCTTTGTTTTGGTGGCCATTCTGCTCGGTCTGACCGTACGACTGAACCGATGCAGGACTCTGATCACAAACCCTTACTGTGACAACGCCTCGCTGTTTAAACTCTCCTGTGACAGTGTGTTTATTAATAATGTGTACGGCCTCACCTTCACCGTGGTCCTGTTCACAGGTTCTATAGGCTGCATGGTTCTCACCTATACCAGGATCACAGTAGTCTGTCTGACCAGCAACAACAAGTCTTTGAACAGTAAAGCCCTGAAGACCTGCAGCACTCATCTCTTTGTATATCTAATGATGGCATTATCTGGAATCCTCATTATCTCCATGCATCGCTTCCCTCAGTACTCAGACTACAGGAAACTTGTTTCCATTCTGTTTCATATCGTCCCCGGCGCCCTCAACCCCATCATCTACGGGGTTCAGTCTAAAGAGATACGGAAATTCCTGTCACGATTGTTCCAGTTCAGAAAGGTTTTTCCATCATTATAATGTAAACACAATCACCACCCCTCAATCAATTTATTGCAATGAGGAATACAAAGATGATAGATGATTGTCCAGAGTTAATAATCACAAAGTAATCCGCATTTATTTATCTGTTCAACATGTACCTTAAAGGGAGATTAGTCCAGTATTTAATTCTCTTATCAACATGGGAGTGGGTAAATATGCTGCTTTATGCAAATGTATGTATATATTTATTATTGTAAATCAATTAACAACACAAAAGAAACCAGAAACCCTCACAGGTACTGCATTTAGCATAAAACAATATGCTCCAATCATAACATGGCAAACTGCAGCCCAACAGGCAGCAACAGCTGTCAGTGTGTCAGTGTGCTGAGTTGACTATGACTTGCCCCAAACTGCATGTGATGATCATAAAGTGGGCATGTCTGTAAAGGGGAGACTCGTGGGTACCCATAGAACCCATTTACATTCACATATCATGGTTAGTACCGATGGATTCGTTAGGATTTCTAGTTTCATATGATACCAGTATCGTCACTATAACTTTAAAACTGAGCCCGCTACAGCCTCTGAAAGACCGGCGGCACATTGGTTGTATATAAATATATGTCTTCTTCCTATACATAGTTTTATTGTTGATATGGAGGAGGTCCACTGTCTAAGTCTCTCCCGTCACATCTGTTTCACTTCTGTTATCTCTATGTTATTTGTTTAGATGCAGAACTACAGCAAAAATATAATAAACAAATTTTTTTTCCAGCAACCCAAAAAAAGAATAAAGACATTTCCCTCACAAATTAGTGGTATTGTCTAATTTATAATGTTTTATACTTCTGGTGAATATAATCCATCAATCTTATTTCCACAGATGTATTTAGTATATATATTTCCCTTTGTTAACACCTTATTTTGAAAAGCAGACGTAGTCCCACGTGTCTACTTCCTCTAACTTCGTTTTGGTTTTGGTTGACGGATACGGAACGGATATGACGTCACGTTACCCAGACTACAGCAATAAAAGCGGTAACTTCCTTCTACCTCCACATAGACTCAGATGAAGCAGATATAAAATCAATTCTGGCATTAAAACATCTATTTAGAAATTGTTTTTCCATCCGTACTGAAAATACTGTCACAAATACTCAAGAAATAGATGGATGTTTGAGGATAGCAAGAAAATGAGAAACCATTTGGTTGAAAATTGTTGACCAATAATATCTGTTTCCCGCTCTTTATGCCAATATCTTAAATTAACCTACAACAGGTACACATGATGATGCATCAGCGGTTGCCAAGCAACAGTTGACCCGTCTGACTGATGCAGCCGATAAAAGCGTCTGCAGTTTCACTTCTGGTCCGAGTTGGCAGGAGGGTCTGTGTTAGCAGCCTGTTAGCCCTCAGCAGCTCCGCTCTGTTTACATCTAAATGTAATCTAAACTGTGTGTTTTATGAATGAACAGCATGTTGTGAGACGCGTGTATCCTTCATTTACTGCAGCAGCTTAGAAAAGAGTTCTCACTTCACTCCACATATCTAATCTACTGTGAACAACACTTTCCACTCACTTACTTTAAAGGCTAGGTTCACCCAAGTGATAGATAGTTATAGATTTATGTTATATGTGTCTTATACATTAGAGGTGAATGGAAGGTAGTTTGTGAAACATGAACATGAATGTACGTCTGTCCTGGGAGACGGATCCCTCCTCTGTTAATCTAACCAAAGTTTCTTTAAATGACATTTTATGTGATGAAATGTTTTTGTAATTCAGGTGAATCAAACTTTAATAAATGAAGAAAAAAACAAAACAAAGGCACACTGACGTAATATGTTGGATGCTTCTCTAACTAATTCAGTTCAGAGTAACATCATGTGTGAAATGACAGCATGTTATTGAGAGGTTTAGATTCACTGATAACTTTATTAAGGTGTTTTTAAAGAGTCACAGTTTACTATAACTCTATATACATATAACAACACAGTTATCTATACTAAAGTCTTTATTGCTATGTGACAGATGAGATATGGAAAACAGCTCTTTTGGTGGGGATGTTGTAACCCTGGAAGGGTTAAAGGTCAGCCCCCAGTCCTTCATTCCTGCCTTCATCCTCCTCCTCCTCATGTACATCTTCATCATGGTGTCCAACGTGGGCCTGGTGGTCCTGATCTTCACGGAGAGGAGCCTCCAGCAGCCCATGTACCTGCTCTTCTGCAACATGAGTATTAACGATGTGTTCGGGGCCTCCATAATTATCCTTCATGTACTCAGAGATCTTCTAATATCAGACTCGGTCCGGTCCGTTCGTTACATCGACTGTGCCGTTCAGGCCTTCTGTGTTCATCTCCATGCGAGTGCTTCTCACACCGTGCTCATGATCATGGCCTTCGACCGCTACGTGGCCATCTGCAACCCGCTGCGATACGCCACCATTATGACCAACCGGATGGTGGTGGATCTGTCGGCGGCGGCGTGGGGGACGGCCTTGGTGCCGGTGGCGGTCCTCGTGGGCCTCAGCGTCCGCCTGTCGCGCTGCAGGTCGGTTATATTCAACTTGTTCTGCGACAACGCCTCCTTGTTCAAGCTGTCGTGTGAAAGCGTCCTCGTCAATAACATCTACGGCCTGGGCTACACGGTGGTCCTGATGGGCTCCTCCGTCGGCAGCGTGACGCTCACCTACCTGAAGATCGCCGCGGTGTGCGTGCGCAGTAAGAACAAGGTGTTGAACTGCAAAGCGCTGCAGACCTGCGCCACCCACCTGGTCATCTACATCGTCCTTCTGGTGTCTGGCTACGTCATTGTGATCCTGCACCGTTTCCCTCAGCTAGCAGACCACAGGAAGGTGGCGGCCGTTATGGGACATGTTGTCTTGCCGGCCCTGAATGCCGTCATCTACGGCCTGCAAATCAAAAAGGTCCGGCAGAAGATTATGAGTTTGTTCCATAACAAGAAAGTAGCTAATGGATGTAAAATGATGCAATGTGATCAGGAGGTCGAGCAGAATGGAGGTACCTTTGCACAGGATGCTTATAGAATATAATGCAAAACCTTTAGTGTACTAAGTTCTGCATGTTGAAATGATTCCATGGTTTTGTCTCAGCACGGTAGAGGATGTTAGAAATGTTGTTGTGTAACTCATACTCATAATATACGATTGATGTGCTCACACCGTACGGTCCGATCGTCAGCCGCGACCTGAGCGATCACACCGTACGGTCCGATCGTCAGCCGCGACCTGAGCGATCACACCGTACGGTCCGATCGTCAGCCGCGACCTGAGCGATCACACCGTACGGTCCGATCGTCAGCCGCGACCTGAGCGATCACACCGTACGGTCCGATCCTCAGCCGCGACCTGAGCGATCACACCGTACGGTCCGATCCTCAGCCGCGACCTGAGTGATCACACCGTACGGCCCGATCGTCAGCCGTGACCTGAGTGATCACAAGGCAGAACGTCTATAAAAAAGAGGCTGGTGCGTAACGTTATATGGACTCGCGGGTGGCGAGGAAGACGTGGACAGTATGGCTTGTCCATTTTGCAGAGAGAATTGGAGGTAAGCTATAGCTTTAAGAGGAGTAACCGCATTACTGATGGACACTCGGAGCACAGAGTAGAATCATTAAAAGAGAACACACTCTCCTCGACGAGTCAGAGCATCATCAACGCTCTGACGAGACGATGGGAAGACACAACAGGACGCTTTAGGCTTTTCACAAGAACCTTTATAGTGTTGTGATCATGAGACATTACCTTTAGTTCTTTTATTTCTGTGTGTTTGATGAAATACTGAATTGCTCTGAGACATCTGTTCATTAAGTGTCAGTTGTCTGTTTTACTGCAGGTAATACTGTGTGATCTATTTCATTTAGTTAAGAATTACAAAGAAAGACAACTGTCAGAGGCCAAGAACTCTTTTGTTAACGTGATTATAAGTCTAAAGTTATTATTATTATCCCTGATGTCTGAAAAGTTGTTATCTGTTGGGAGGGTTATTGATGAACTTGTCTTTTACAGAACTGCACTGTTTTGGATGGAGAACGTAACTATGGTAACTCCTCTCAAACAGCCTATTGTGTTCGAGCTGGAGGGCTTCTACGTACCACGAGGCTACGGCGCCTTCCTGTTCTTCCTGGCTCTGCTTCACTACATGGTAGTGCTGTTGGCGAATGGCGTGGTGCTGTGCGTCATTGTCATGGACAAGAACCTGCACAGACCCATGTTCGTAATGGTTTGTAATCTGGTAGTCTGTAATCTGATGGGCGCTACGGCGGTGGTGCCTCGCCTCATGATACACTTCTTGACGGGCCAGAAGAAGATCACCTACATCCCGGCCATCGCCCAGGGCTTCTTTGTGCACACGTATGGCTTCGCAGCGCAGACAATTCTGGTTGTGATGGCCTATGACAGGTATCGAAACGCATCAGCACATCGAGAGAATTAATCACTGATTCAAGTCTTTTACTGTCAACCATAAATGGTAGAGACTGACTGAGAAGGCATTTCAGATTCTCATATTACAGATCAGGCTGATGCTTTTGATGCTGTTGTTTTGTTACTGGGGTTATATAAAGGGTTATCAATGGGTTATGGGCATGCAGACCGGGAACATCCCACAAGAGCTGCAGTTCTGGAGATGCTCTGACCGGGTCGTCTAGCCAGCACTATCCTTAGCTCACATCCTGACGCTGGCCCATTTTTTCTGCTTCCAACACAAAGTTCAAAATGTTCCCTTGCTGTCTAATATATCCCCCCCACCCCACTGCCAGGTGCCATGGTAACCAGATAATCAATGTTATTCACTTCTCCTGTCAGTGGTCTGAATGTTATGGCTGATCGGTATATACAGTATATATCCTCCACCAGCCGGCCAACTTCTTCGTGCACAAACAGTTTTAGATGCTAAGATCCTGTTAAAATATAGTTGAACTGTAAAAAGCCGAGGATGTTTTCTGATGTCTTTAACAGTGCTCTCCCTCTGCAGGTACATCGCTGTGTGTGAACCACTCAGGTATCACGCCATCATGACATCAGCTCGGCTGTACTGCTGCTGCTCCCTGGCCTGGTTTGTTGCTCTGCTGAGTATTGCTGTGCTCTTCTCCTTCCACATGAATGTCCCACTGTGTGGTAACACCATCAAACACGTCTACTGCAGCAACCGTGCTGTCCTGTTGTTGGCCTGCAGTCCAACCCCCATGAGTAACATCTATGGTCAGTGCATTCATTTATGATGAAGCAACAGACATACAGACAGTATGTTGTTGAACATTATGTCTATTCCACAGCCCTCATCAGCTGGTGTTCAGCAAATTCAGTTTGTGGGTGAAATTAGGCAAATGGATAGAATAAGGTAAAAGGTTTACATGATACTTAACTGACTGAATATTTGTCATTTGTTTTTCTAGGTTTGTCCTTGACCTGGTCTGTGAACACAAGCGTCTTCCTCATCATCGCTTTCTCCTACATCAGAATCCTGCATGTTTCTGTAAAACTAGGCCGAGCTGACAGCACCGTCCGCAGTAAGGCCTTTCAGACGTGTGCACCGCACCTTGTTGTGTATTTGCTGTACGGAATAGCTACAGTGGTCATAGTTGTGAGTTATAGGTTCCCCTCACTCTCACAGAATATCAAGAAGTTCCTCAGCATCCTGTTTATCATAATACCACCAGCCATCAACCCCATTATCTACGGACTGGTCAATAAAGAGTTACGTGCCGGCATCATCAAGCATTTTAACAATCTACAAGTATGTCATAATAAAATGAGAGGGGCTTAACTTCTTTAGGTCATTGTATTCCGGATCATTTCCTAAACTGTAAGAATTGTTTTAAAACCTGTTTTACCTGCTTGCAACGTTTTCAATAACCTAGCACATCTCAGTATCACATATTATTTAGGGTCTTATGCATACTCCTGGGCTGGTGGTCAAGCTCTTTCCCCATTTCTCCTGTCTGTAACTACTTTCAACCATCACAAAATAAAACATACTGTATATCTTTGTTTTGATTTCACTCACAATCACTGGCCCCCAACCTTTTACATGTTGTCAATGTTTCACGTAAGCTGGAAATTGGTTTGTGTTGCTCACAGGGCTGGACCCAAACATACGTACTATATCGATTTTCAATTTTGGTATTCGGATATTCGTTATTGTTTTTGTTTGAACCCCTCAGGATTACAGACATGCATAAAACCCACCAAACCTTTTGGAAAATGCTTCTTATTCATTAACGAATAACAATACAAACAACAATACTGTAGAATAACAGAATCCTTAAAAATGAATGTCTTTAATCAAACCTAAAGGCACGTGTTGTGGTGCCATGCCATTATTCCTACAGTACATTATTACGAAACCCCAATAGTTTGAAAAATCACCTGACAGCCCTTTTTCCCAAACAGAAGCACATGGCTAATTACTATGAAAAATGACGTCATCGGACCTGCCCGGTTGTGATATTGTTTTTTCTTACCATGTCAAAGGCATGACTCTCTCTACTCTGCCTCTGATTGGCTAACCCTGATATTCTTAACCTAAACCTAACTAATCTGACTCCTCATGCCTAAACTTAACCAACCAAACCAACAAAGGCATTCAAGGCAACGAGAGGGGAAGGTCCGATAACGTCATTCTGCATAATAATTAGCCATGTGCTTCTGTTTGTTGCATGGAGTATCTTTATTTTCTGACAGCCCTAAGCATCGTAGAATGACATTTAAAGAATTAAACGGCAACATGTTTCTCTAACTACATAACTTTCTTAGTAAGTAAGAAAGGAAAGTAAGTAATCATTTTAAAATCAGAGCCAAACGTTCAGTCTTAGTGCCAGCTTCAGAAACGAGCCGCAGAGGGCGGGGTTGATGTTTCAATGGTAACGTGACGGGGATCGGCATTACTGATGGACACTCGGAGCACAGAGTAGAATCATTAAAAGAGAACACACTCTCCTCGACGAGTCAGAGCATCATCAACGCTCTGACGAGACGATGGGAAGACACAACAGGACGCTTTAGGTTTTTCACAAGAACCTTTATAGTGTTGTGATCATGAGACATTACCTTTAGTTCTTTTATTTCTGTGTGTTTGATGAAATACTGAATTGCTCTGAGACATCTGTTCATTAAGTGTCAGTTGTCTGTTTTACTGCAGGTAATACTGTGTGATCTATTTCATTTAGTTAAGAATTACAAAGAAAGACAACTGTCAGAGGCCAAGAACTCTTTTGTTAACGTGATTATAAGTCTAAAGTTATTATTATTATCCCTGATGTCTGAAAAGTTGTTATCTGTTGGGAGGGTTATTGATGAACTTGTCTTTTACAGAACTGCACTGTTTTGGATGGAGAACGTAACTATGGTAACTCCTCTCAAACAGCCTATCGTGTTCGAGCTGGAGGGCTTCTACGTACCACGAGGCCACGGCGCCTTCCTGTTCTTCCTGGCTCTGCTTCACTACATGGTAGTGCTGTTGGCGAATGGCGTGGTGCTGTGCGTCATTGTCATGGACAAGAAGCTGCACAGACCCATGTTCGTAATGGTTTGTAATCTGGTAGTCTGTAATCTGATGGGCGCTACGGCGGTGGTGCCTCGCCTCATGATACACTTCTTGACGGGCCAGAAGAAGATCGCCTACATCCCGGCCATCGCCCAGGCCTTCACTGTGCTCACGTATGCCGTCGCAGCGCAGACAATTCTGTCTGTGATGGCCTATGACAGGTATCGAAAACGCATCAGCACATCGAGAGAATTAGTCACTGATTCAAGTCTTTCACTGTCAACCATAAATGGTAGAGACTGACTGAGACGGCATCTCAAATTCTCATTTTACAGATCAGGCTGATGTTTTTGGTGCTGTTGTTTTGTTACTGGGGTTATATAAAGGGTTATGAAAGGACCTTTGCTGAATGTCACCATCATTGCCTTCTTCCCAAGTATAAAAGCCACTTCAGGATATTTTTAGTGCATACAGAAACAGATGAGATCCTGTCAAAATATATGTTGTAATAACTGTAATGTCTTTAACAGTGCTCTCCCTCTGCAGGTACATCGCTGTGTGTGAACCACTCAGGTATCACGCCATCATGACATCAGCTCGGCTGTACTGCTACTGCTCCCTGGCCTGGTTTGTTGCTCTGCTGAGTATTGCTGTGCTCTTCTCCTTCCACATGAATGTCCCACTGTGTGGTAACACCATCAAACACGTCTACTGCAGCGACCGTGCTGTCCTGTTGTTGGCCTGCAGTCCAACCCCCATGAGTAACATCTATGGTCAGTGCATTCATTTATGATGAAGCAACAGACATACAGACAGTATGTTGTTGAACATTATGTTACATGATACTTAACTGACTGAATATTTGTAATTTTCTTTATGTTTTTCTAGGTTTGTTCTCGACCTGGTTTTTGAACACAAGCGTCTTCCTCATCATCGCTTTCTCCTACATCAGAATCCTGCATGTTTCTGTAAAACTAGGCCGAGCTGACAGCACCGTCCGCAGTAAGGCCTTTCAGACGTGTGCACCGCACCTTGTTGTGTATTTGCTGTACGGAATAGCTGCAGTGATCATAATTGTGAGTTATAGGTTCCCCTCACTCTCACAGAATATCAAGAAGTTCCTCAGCATCCTGTTTATCATAATACCACCAGCCATCAACCCCATTATCTACGGACTGGTTAATAAAGAGTTACGTGCCAGCATCATCAAGCATTTTAACAATTTACAAGTACATCACAAAAAATTAGAGGTGTTATGGAATAATTCTTAGGAAAGGGACCCCCACCCTTCCCTCTGTAATATATACAGTATATTGAAACCATTTGCTGGGTACCCCAGGTCACTGGTCAGTCTCTAGCCGTGTCTCACTCCCCCCCGGTACATGTTGAAGACCTCTGATAATCGGCCAGCCTGTTTTCTTGTCTACCTCCCAAGGTAGGCGCAAAGGAGAGGGGGAGAATGTCACACAACAGTTGCAGACATGCACACATAGACTTAAAGCATTTCCGCCAGACACATTCTCAGTTGTTTCTGTCTCACTAATATCTGAGGCATGTGTTGTTTAGTAGAGAAAGACCATATTTGGGTTATCGCTGCCTGTGCACATGGAGGAGGGTAAAAAGTCCACCAAAGATCACTTGTATTTTCTGACTAGATTCTCCTTGAATTCAAGACATAAATAAACCTCCAGTTTAAGTCATTCCTGGTCTCCGGTCCACTTTTTCAGTCTCCAATAAATTGCTCTCAAAATTCCTCCACAAGAGGTGTTTAACTTTCACTAAATAAAAACGCCAATTCTTCTAAAAGTATTAAGTCACGCAGTTTGTCAAAGTCTGTGACATTTTTAGAGTGGCACCGGCGTTCAAACAGAAGTTCTTTTACGCGGCCAAACTCAACATAAGTCTGATTGTCAATTTTCTTTGACCGGCTGAATTTTTGGTGGTATGCCTCGGGCACCAACTCGTAAGCCCTAAGCGAAGCGGCTTTGACTTCCTCATAGTCAATACTTAACTCAGATGACAAAGATGTGTACGCATCCTGAGCTTTACCGGTTAGCACACTCTGGAGAAGCAAAGTCCACACATTCCTGAACAAATGTTCGGTACCAGGGTCACCAAACAAAACCCCTTTGTCAGACGGCGCAGACCATAACTCAGACTTAAAGATAGGGTGGCCGATGTTGTAAAGCTAGCATAATTTGAAAGTAGCATCGCCTCAGGACTGCTTTTAATTACTTGTTTTTTTTAACTGCTTGGACACAGGGATATCAAAATGTTCTGCAATAATAATTAGATGCTCTTTTGTGCAACGATGGAGTTTCTCTAAGCTAGGTTGCGCAACAAACTCGTTTAGATTAAACTCCATTGTCAAAAGCAACTATCAAACAAGTTTCAACCACAAAAACACCAAGCCGGAAAAACACAGGTCTTTTACAACCTGATCGGACACACAGTCCCAAAAATGGCACAGCACGGGAAAAAAAACTGGCAAACACAGCAGCACAAAATCAGTGGTGTCCAACACACGTGTGCGTAAAAACGTTTCTAAGCACACCAAACGTAGGCATTACGCAGCAAACTTCACAAGTACCACAGCAACACTCCCCAGTGTCAAGCTATGTATCAATTAACACATGGAGAGAGAAAACAAAGTTACTATGATACAGTTTGCAAACACAAGTAACTGCGCTTTAATCAAAAAGGCACGGCGCCTGGGTTAGCTCAGTTGGTAGAGCGGGCGTCCATGTATCAAGGCTTGGTCCTGACCGCGGCGGCCCGGGTTCGAATCCGGCCTGTGGCCCTTTCCGCATCCACTCTCTCTCTCCCCCCTTTCAAGACTCTATCCACTGTCCTGTCAATAAAAAATGGAAAAATGCCCCCAAAAAAATAACTTTAAAAAAAAAAAAAAAAGGCACAGCGACAATACTGAGGCAAAAAAAAATGAAGAAGCCATCAGTACTTACCCGCACTTCATGTCTAAAACAAGCTTACAACAACACAACGCCAGTGTGGGGAAAAAACTCCCGGACGAGCCCCCAAATATGTTACGGCCTCTCAAACAAACAAAGGCTCTGGAGAGATACCAAACTAGTAAAACACCAATAAATCAACAATTTGGTTTACAACAAAATCCCTTTTTGACCAAAAAGTACCGGGAACTATGGAAGTAGACCAGGGGTCTCCAACCTTTTTTCCTCTGAGAGCTTCTTTGATAAAATGAAAGTGGCCGAGAGCTACTCATATTTTATATTATTAGTAACGTTTATTCACATCGCTCAGCTCCACCCAAACCAGCTGAATAAGCTTCTTCTTGTGTGATCATTTAGAAAATGTTGATATCCAACACTCACATTTTGACATCATCAACATCTTAAATTCAGCAACATGTGCATGTTTTTTTCTGTATGCATTTCTTTACATTTTCAATGTGTCCAGCTCACACTATTAAATGCACATCAGATTAATGTCATAGAAAACAAAACAGTGTTGCTACTTATTTTACTTACCTTTACAGAAAAAGGTTAAGAAAGGTGTGGTAATTTGTAAATAATAGTAATAATCCACAATTAAAACCCCGTACTATATTCATTCATGGAGCTCTCAAAATCACTGCATGTTCTACAACACTGTCCGGCACATATTTCAGAATAAAAGCCTCGTGTTAACAAATGTAGGAATTCTGTCCACAGGAAAAACGCTTTCGGTGTTATTTAAACCCAAACTATGATCTTTTCCTAAAGCTAAATAAGTATTTTTGTTGCCTAAGCCTAACCAAGTCGATCTTTTCCTAAAGCTAACTAAAGCTGGGCATACAATGTACGATTTTAGAAATGTTGTTGTGTAACCCATACTCATAATATACGAGTAGATTGTTTGTGATGTAAAACCAAAGCTCACGATTTATGTGCTCACACTGTACAGTCCGATCGTCAGCCACGACCTGAGTGATCCCACCATACGGTCCGATCGTCAACCGCGACCTGAGTGATCACACCGTACGGTCCGATCCTCAGCCGCGACCTGAGTGATCACATTGTACGGTCCGATCGTCAGCCACGACCTGAGTGATCACACTGTACGGTCCAATCGTCAGCCGCGACCTGAGTGATCACACTGTATGGTCCGATCCTCAGCCGCGACCTGAGTGATCACACTGTACGGTCCAATCGTCAGCCGCGACCTGAGTGATCACACTGTATGGTCAGATCCTCAGCCCCGACCCGAGTGATCACACTGTATGGTCCGATCCTCAGCCGCGACCTGAGTGATCACACCGTACGGTCCGATCGTCAGCCACGACCTGAGTGATCACACCGTACGGTCTGATTGTCAGCCGCGACCTGAGTGATCACGTTGTACATGTAAAATAGGAAACAAACAAAAAACCCGGCCAGTCGGCTCCTGAGGGCCGTTCTGGCTGTTGACAGTTGTAACTAAAGATTGGTTTGAAAGGTCAGATGCAGGTAAAATGTGTTTGTTAGCAGAGGTCTGTACGGGTCACAATGCTAACAAGGCAGAACGTCTATAAAAAAGAGGCTGGGGCGTAACGTTATATGGACCCGCGGGTGGCGAGGAAGACGTGGACAGTATGGCTTGTCCATTTTGCAGAGAGAATTGGAGGTAAGCTATAGCTTTAAGAGGAGTAACCTCAGGTCAATACTATGAAGATGGTCACATACTCCCATATAATCACTCAGGTTGTAAGATTCTGAAAAAAACAACAATTCTATTTGGTTAGCAGTTGTGTTTGAAATCAAACTTTTATATCCCCAAAAAGTAATCATTTTAAAATCAGAGCAAAACGTTCAGTCTTAGTGCCAGCTTCAGAAACGAGCCGCAGCGGGCGGGGTTGATGTTTCAATGGTAACGTGACGGGGATCGGCATTACTGATGGACACTCGGAGCACAGAGTAGAATCATTAAAAGAGAACACACTCTCCTCGACGAGTCAGAGCATCATCAACGCTCTGACGAGACGATGGGAAGACACAACAGGACGCTTTAGGTTTTTCACAAGAACCTTTATAGTGTTGTGATCATGAGACATTACCTTTAGTTCTTTTATTTCTGTGTGTTTGATGAAATACTGAATTGCTCTGAGACATCTGTTCATTAAGTGTCAGTTGTCTGTTTTACTGCAGGTAATACTGTGTGATCTATTTCATTTAGTTAAGAATTACAAAGAAAGACAACTGTCAGAGGCCAAGAACTCTTTTGTTCACATTTATGTGTTTTAAAACCTTTTTCTGGAGTTTATTGTAACGTGATTCTAAGTCTTAAGTTATTATTATTATCCCTGATGTCTGAAAAGTTGTTATCTGTTGGGAGGGTTATTGATGAACTTGTCTTTTACAGAACTGCACTGTTTTGGATGGAAAACGTAACTATGGTAACTCCTCTCAAACAGCCTATCGTGTTCGAGCTGGAGGGCTTCTACGTACCACGAGGCTACGGCGCCTTCCTGTTCTTCCTGGCTCTGCTTCACTACATGGTAGTGCTGTTGGCGAATGGCGTGGTGCTGTGCGTCATTGTCATGGACAAGAAGCTGCACAGACCCATGTTCGTAATGGTTTGTAATCTGGTAGTCTGTAATCTGATGGGCGCTACGGCGGTGGTGCCTCGCCTCATGATACACTTCTTGACGGGCCAGAAGAAGATCGCCTACATCCCGGCCATCGCCCAGGCCTTCACTGTGCTCACGTATGCCGTCGCAGCGCAGACAATTCTGTCTGTGATGGCCTATGACAGGTATCGAAAACGCATCAGCACATCGAGAGAATTAGTCACTGATTCAAGTCTTTCACTGTCAACCATAAATGGTAGAGACTGACTGAGACGGCATCTCAAATTCTCATTTTACAGATCAGGCTGATGTTTTTGGTGCTGTTGTTTTGTTACTGGGGTTATATAAAGGGTTATGAAAGGACCTTTGCTGAATGTCACCATCATTGCCTTCTTCCCAAGTATAAAAGCCACTTCAGGATATTTTTAGTGCATACAGAAACAGATGAGATCCTGTCAAAATATATGTTGTAATAACTGTAATGTCTTTAACAGTGCTCTCCCTCTGCAGGTACATCGCTGTGTGTGAACCACTCAGGTATCACGCCATCATGACATCAGCTCGGCTGTACTGCTACTGCTCCCTGGCCTGGTTTGTTGCTCTGCTGAGTATTGCTGTGCTCTTCTCCTTCCACATGAATGTCCCACTGTGTGGTAACACCATCAAACACGTCTACTGCAGCGACCGTGCTGTCCTGTTGTTGGCCTGCAGTCCAACCCCCATGAGTAACATCTATGGTCAGTGCATTCATTTATGATGAAGCAACAGACATACAGACAGTATGTTGTTGAACATTATGTTACATGATACTTAACTGACTGAATATTTGTAATTTTCTTTATGTTTTTCTAGGTTTGTTCTCGACCTGGTTTTTGAACACAAGCGTCTTCCTCATCATCGCTTTCTCCTACATCAGAATCCTGCATGTTTCTGTAAAACTAGGCCGAGCTGACAGCACCGTCCGCAGTAAGGCCTTTCAGACGTGTGCACCGCACCTTGTTGTGTATTTGCTGTACGGAATAGCTGCAGTGATCATAATTGTGAGTTATAGGTTCCCCTCACTCTCACAGAATATCAAGAAGTTCCTCAGCATCCTGTTTATCATAATACCACCAGCCATCAACCCCATTATCTACGGACTGGTTAATAAAGAGTTACGTGCCAGCATCATCAAGCATTTTAACAATTTACAAGTACATCACAAAAAATTAGAGGTGTTATGGAATAATTCTTAGGAAAGGGACCCCCACCCTTCCCTCTGTAATATATACAGTATATTGAAACCATTTGCTGGGTACCCCAGGTCACTGGTCAGTCTCTAGCCGTGTCTCACTCCCCCCCGGTACATGTTGAAGACCTCTGATAATCGGCCAGCCTGTTTTCTTGTCTACCTCCCAAGGTAGGCGCAAAGGAGAGGGGGAGAATGTCACACAACAGTTGCAGACATGCACACATAGACTTAAAGCATTTCCGCCAGACACATTCTCAGTTGTTTCTGTCTCACTAATATCTGAGGCATGTGTTGTTTAGTAGAGAAAGACCATATTTGGGTTATCGCTGCCTGTGCACATGGAGGAGGGTAAAAAGTCCACCAAAGATCACTTGTATTTTCTGACTAGATTCTCCTTGAATTCAAGACATAAATAAACCTCCAGTTTAAGTCATTCCTGGTCTCCGGTCCACTTTTTCAGTCTCCAATAAATTGCTCTCAAAATTCCTCCACAAGAGGTGTTTAACTTTCACTAAATAAAAACGCCAATTCTTCTAAAAGTATTAAGTCACGCAGTTTGTCAAAGTCTGTGACATTTTTAGAGTGGCACCGGCGTTCAAACAGAAGTTCTTTTACGCGGCCAAACTCAACATAAGTCTGATTGTCAATTTTCTTTGACCGGCTGAATTTTTGGTGGTATGCCTCGGGCACCAACTCGTAAGCCCTAAGCGAAGCGGCTTTGACTTCCTCATAGTCAATACTTAACTCAGATGACAAAGATGTGTACGCATCCTGAGCTTTACCGGTTAGCACACTCTGGAGAAGCAAAGTCCACACATTCCTGAACAAATGTTCGGTACCAGGGTCACCAAACAAAACCCCTTTGTCAGACGGCGCAGACCATAACTCAGACTTAAAGATAGGGTGGCCGATGTTGTAAAGCTAGCATAATTTGAAAGTAGCATCGCCTCAGGACTGCTTTTAATTACTTGTTTTTTTTAACTGCTTGGACACAGGGATATCAAAATGTTCTGCAATAATAATTAGATGCTCTTTTGTGCAACGATGGAGTTTCTCTAAGCTAGGTTGCGCAACAAACTCGTTTAGATTAAACTCCATTGTCAAAAGCAACTATCAAACAAGTTTCAACCACAAAAACACCAAGCCGGAAAAACACAGGTCTTTTACAACCTGATCGGACACACAGTCCCAAAAATGGCACAGCACGGGAAAAAAAACTGGCAAACACAGCAGCACAAAATCAGTGGTGTCCAACACACGTGTGCGTAAAAACGTTTCTAAGCACACCAAACGTAGGCATTACGCAGCAAACTTCACAAGTACCACAGCAACACTCCCCAGTGTCAAGCTATGTATCAATTAACACATGGAGAGAGAAAACAAAGTTACTATGATACAGTTTGCAAACACAAGTAACTGCGCTTTAATCAAAAAGGCACGGCGCCTGGGTTAGCTCAGTTGGTAGAGCGGGCGTCCATGTATCAAGGCTTGGTCCTGACCGCGGCGGCCCGGGTTCGAATCCGGCCTGTGGCCCTTTCCGCATCCACTCTCTCTCTCCCCCCTTTCAAGACTCTATCCACTGTCCTGTCAATAAAAAATGGAAAAATGCCCCCAAAAAAATAACTTTAAAAAAAAAAAAAAAGGCACAGCGACAATACTGAGGCGAAAAAAAATGAAGAAGCCATCAGTACTTACCCGCACTTCATGTCTAAAACAAGCTTACAACAACACAACGCCAGTGTGGGGAAAAAACTCCCGGACGAGCCCCCAAATATGTTACGGCCTCTCAAACAAACAAAGGCTCTGGAGAGATACCAAACTAGTAAAACACCAATAAATCAACAATTTGGTTTACAACAAAATCCCTTTTTGACCAAAAAGTACCGGGAACTATGGAAGTAGACCAGGGGTCTCCAACCTTTTTTCCTCTGAGAGCTTCTTTGATAAAATGAAAGTGGCCGAGAGCTACTCATATTTTATATTATTAGTAACGTTTATTCACATCGCTCAGCTCCACCCAAACCAGCTGAATAAGCTTCTTCTTGTGTGATCATTTAGAAAATGTTGATATCCAACACTCACATTTTGACATCATCAACATCTTAAATTCAGCAACATGTGCATGTTTTTTTCTGTATGCATTTCTTTACATTTTCAATGTGTCCAGCTCACACTATTAAATGCACATCATATTAATGCCATAGAAAACAAAACAGTGTTGCTACTTATTTTACTTACCTTTACAGAAAAAGGTTAAGAAAGGTGTGGTAATTTGTAAATAATAGTAATAATCCACAATTAAAACCCCGTACTATATTCATTCATGGAGCTCTCAAAGTCACTGCATGTTCTACAACACTGTCCGGCACATATTTCAGAATAAAAGCCTCGTGTTAACAAATGTAGGAATTCTGTCCACAGGAAAAACGCTTTCGGTGTTATTTAAACCCAAACTATGATCTTTTCCTAAAGCTAAATAAGTATTTTTGTTGCCTAAGCCTAACCAAGTCGATCTTTTCCTAAAGCTAACTAAAGCTGGGCATACAATGTACGATTTTAGAAATGTTGTTGTGTAACCCATACTCATAATATACGAGTAGATTGTTTGTGATGTAAAACCAAAGCTCACGATTTATGTGCTCACACTGTACAGTCCGATCGTCAGCCACGACCTGAGTGATCCCACCATACGGTCCGATCGTCAACCGCGACCTGAGTGATCACACCGTACGGTCCGATCCTCAGCCGCGACCTGAGTGATCACATTGTACGGTCCGATCGTCAGCCACGACCTGAGTGATCACACTGTACGGTCCAATCGTCAGCCGCGACCTGAGTGATCACACTGTATGGTCCGATCCTCAGCCGCGACCTGAGTGATCACACTGTACGGTCCAATCGTCAGCCGCGACCTGAGTGATCACACTGTATGGTCAGATCCTCAGCCCCGACCCGAGTGATCACACTGTATGGTCCGATCCTCAGCCGCGACCTGAGTGATCACACCGTACGGTCCGATCGTCAGCCACGACCTGAGTGATCACACCGTACGGTCTGATTGTCAGCCGCGACCTGAGTGATCACATTGTACATGTAAAATAGGAAACAAACAAAAAACCCGGCCAGTCGGCTCCTGAGGGCCGTTCTGGCTGTTGACAGTTGTAACTAAAGATTGGTTTGAAAGGTCAGATGCAGGTAAAATGTGTTTGTTAGCAGAGGTCTGTACGGGTCACAATGCTAACAAGGCAGAACGTCTATAAAAAAGAGGCTGGGGCGTAACGTTATATGGACCCGCGGGTGGCGAGGAAGACGTGGACAGTATGGCTTGTCCATTTTGCAGAGAGAATTGGAGGTAAGCTATAGCTTTAAGAGGAGTAACCTCAGGTCAATACTATGAAGATGGTCACATACTCCCATATAATCACTCAGGTTGTAAGATTCTGAAAAAAACAACAATTCTATTTGGTTAGCAGTTGTGTTTGAAATCAAACTTTTATATCCCCAAAAAGTAATCATTTTAAAATCAGAGCAAAACGTTCAGTCTTAGTGCCAGCTTCAGAAACGAGCCGCAGCGGGCGGGGTTGATGTTTCAATGGTAACGTGACGGGGATCGGCATTACTGATGGACACTCGGAGCACAGAGTAGAATCATTAAAAGAGAACACACTCTCCTCGACGAGTCAGAGCATCATCAACGCTCTGACGAGACGATGGGAAGACACAACAGGACGCTTTAGGTTTTTCACAAGAACCTTTATAGTGTTGTGATCATGAGACATTACCTTTAGTTCTTTTATTTCTGTGTGTTTGATGAAATACTGAATTGCTCTGAGACATCTGTTCATTAAGTGTCAGTTGTCTGTTTTACTGCAGGTAATACTGTGTGATCTATTTCATTTAGTTAAGAATTACAAAGAAAGACAACTGTCAGAGGCCAAGAACTCTTTTGTTCACATTTATGTGTTTTAAAACCTTTTTCTGGAGTTTATTGTAACGTGATTCTAAGTCTTAAGTTATTATTATTATCCCTGATGTCTGAAAAGTTGTTATCTGTTGGGAGGGTTATTGATGAACTTGTCTTTTACAGAACTGCACTGTTTTGGATGGAAAACGTAACTATGGTAACTCCTCTCAAACAGCCTATCGTGTTCGAGCTGGAGGGCTTCTACGTACCACGAGGCTACGGCGCCTTCCTGTTCTTCCTGGCTCTGCTTCACTACATGGTAGTGCTGTTGGCGAATGGCGTGGTGCTGTGCGTCATTGTCATGGATAAGAACCTGCACAGACCCATGTTCGTAATGGTTTGTAATCTGGTAGTCTGTAATCTGATGGGCGCTACGGCGGTGATTCCTCGCCTCATGATGCACTTCTTGACTGGCCAGAAGAAGATCGCCTACATCCCGGCCATCGCCCAGGCCTTCACTGTGCTCACGTATAGCGTCGTAGCGCAGACAATTCTGGTTGTGATGGCCTATGACAGGTATCGAAAACGCATCAGCACATCGAGGGAATTAGTCCCTGATTCAAATCTTTCACTGTGATGCATAAATGGTAAAGACTGACTGAGAAGGCATCTCAAATTCTCATTTTACAGATCAGGCTGATGTTTTTGGTGCTGTTGTTTTGTTACTGGGGTTATATAAAGGGTTGTGAAAGGACCTTTGCTGAATGTCACCACCATTGCCTTCCTCCCAACTATAAAAGCCACTTCAGGATATTTTTAGTGCATACAGAAACAGATGAGATCCTGTCAAAATATATGTTATAATAACTGTAATGTCTTTAACAGTGCTCTCCCTCTGCAGGTACATCGCTGTGTGTGAACCACTCAGGTATCACGCCATCATGACATCAGCTCGGCTGTACTGCTGCTGCTCCCTGGCCTGGTTTGTTGCTCTGCTGAGTATTGCTGTGCTCTTCTCCTTCCACATGAATGTCCCACTGTGTGGTAACACCATCAAACACGTCTACTGCAGCGACCGTGCTGTCCTGTTGTTGGCCTGCAGTCCAACCCCCAAAAGTAACATCTATGGTCAGTGCATTCATTTATGATGAAGCAACAGACATACAGACAGTATGTTGTTGAACATTATGTCTATTCCACAGCCCTCATCAGCTGGTGTTCAGCAAATTCAGTTTGTGGGTGAAATTAGGCAAATGGATAGAATAAGGTAAAAGGTTTACATGATACTTAACTGACTGAATATTTGTAATTTTCTTTATGTTTTTCTAGGTTTGTTCTCGACCTGGTTTTTGAACACAAGCGTCTTCCTCATCATCGCTTTCTCCTACATCAGAATCCTGCATGTTTCTGTAAAACTAGGCCGAGCTGACAGCACCGTCCGCAGTAAGGCCTTTCAGACGTGTGCACCGCACCTTGTTGTGTATTTGCTGTACGGAATAGCTGCAGTGATCATAATTGTGAGTTATAGGTTCCCCTCACTCTCACAGAATATCAAGAAGTTCCTCAGCATCCTGTTTATCATAATACCACCAGCCATCAACCCCATTATCTACGGACTGGTCAATAAAGAGTTACGTGCCAGCATCATCAAGCATTTTAACAATTTACAAGTACATCACAAAAAATGAGAGGTGTTACAGAATAATTGTTAGGAAAGGGACCCCCACCCTTCCCTCTGTAATATATACAGTATATTGAAACCATTTGCTGGGTACCCCAGGTCACTGGTCAGTCTCTAGCCGTGTCTCACTCCCCCCCGGTACATGTTGAAGACCTCTGATAATTAGCCAGCCTGTTTTCTTGTCTACCTCCCAAGGTAGGCGCAAAGGGGGGGGGAGAATGTCACACAACAGTTGCAGACATGCACACATAGACTTAAAGCATTTCCGCCAGACACATTCTCAGTTGTTTCTGTCTCACTAATATCTGAGGCATGTGTTGTTTAGTAGAGAAAGACCATATTTGGGTTATCGCTGCCTGCACATGGAGGAGGGTAAAAAGTCCCCTCTGGCGTATTCAGAATTGAGTTAGCAACACACTTGATGACTTGTATTTGCTGACTAGATTCTCCTTGAATTCAAGACATAAATAAACCTCCAGTTTAAGTCATTCCTGGTCTCCGGTCCACTTTTTCAGTCTCCAATAAATTGCTCTCAAAATTCCTCCACAAGAGGTGTTTAACTTTCACTAAATAAAAACGCCAATTCTTCTAAAAGTATTAAGTCACGCAGTTTGTCAAAGTCTGTGACATTTTTAGAGTGGCACCGGCGTTCAAACAGAAGTTCTTTTACGCGGCCAAACTCAACATGTCTTTATTTGACCGGCTGAATTTTTGGCGGTATGCCTCGTTAGCCCTAAGCACAGCGGCTTTGACTTCCTCATAGTCAATACTTAACTCAGATGACAAAGATGTGTACGCATCCTGAGCCTTACCGGTTAGCACACTCTGGAGAAGCAAAGGCCACACATTCCTGAACAAATGTTCGGTACCAGGGTCACCAAACAAAACCATTTTGTCAGACGGCGCAGACCATAACTCAGACTTAAAGATAGGGTGGTCGATGTTGTAAAGCTAGCATAATTTGAAAGTAGCATCGCCTCAGGACTGCTTTTAATTACTTGGTTTTTTTAACTGTTTGGACACAGGGATATCAAAATGTTCTGCAATAATAATGAGATGCTCTTTTGTGCAAAGACGGAGTTTCTATACGCTAGGTTGCGCAACAAACTCCTTTAGATTAAACTCCATCGTCAAAAGCAACTATCAAACAAGTGCCAACCACAAAAACACAGGTCTTTTACAACCTGATCGGACACACAGTCCCAAAAATGGCACAGCACGGGAAAAAAAACTGGCAAACACAGCAGCACAAAATCAGTGGTGTCCAACACACGTGTGCGTAAAAACGTTTCTAAGCACACCAAACGTAGGCATTACGCAGCAAACTTCACAAGTACCACAGCAACACTCCCCAGTGTCAAACTATGTATCAATTAACACATGGAGAGAGAAAACAAAGTTACTATGATACAGTTTGCAAACACAAGTAACTGCACTTTAATCAAAAACGCACAGCTACAATACTGAGGCGAAAAAAAATGAAGAAGCCATCAGTACTTACCCGCACTTCATGTCTAAAACAAGCTTACAACAACACAACGCCAGTGTGGGGAAAAAACTCCCGGACGAGCCCCCAAATATGTTACGGCCTCTCAAACAAACAAAGGCTCTGGAGAGATACCAAACTAGTAAAACACCAATAAATCAACAATTTGGTTTACAACAAAATCCCTTTTTGACCAAAAAGTACCGGGAACTATGGAAGTAGACCAGGGGTCTCCAACCTTTTTTCCTCTGAGAGCTTCTTTGATAAAATGAAAGTGGCCGAGAGCTACTCATATTTTATATTATCAGTAACGTTTATTCACATCGCTCGGCTCCACCCAAACCAGCTGAATAAGCTTCTTCTTGTGTGAACATTTAGAAAACGTTGATATCCAACACTCACATTTTGACATCATCAGCATCTTAAATTCAGCAGCATGTGCATGTTTTTTTTTCTGTATGCATTTCTTTACATTTTCAATGTGTCCAGCTCACACTATTAAATTCACATCAGATTAATATCATAGAAAACAAAACAGTATTGCTACTTATTAGGGCCCGAGCACTGACAACGTCGGGCCAGCGAAGGCCCTATTGAAACTGTAGCGTTTATTCTTTTTCACAAAAATGAATCGCCTTTTTGACGACCTTAGCATGCCCCAAAAGTTGTTAGACTTGGCACACTTATCAGACGCGGTGAAACATTTTATATTTTAAGGGTCTCGGGCTAAGCTGTTGCAAAATGGCTCGCTAGCGCCCCCTAGTGAATTGAAAAAGTCGAGCACCGCGCTCCGGTTTCACCTACGTTTATGAAATTTGGCAGATAGAAGTAACATGTGAAGACAAACAAAAAAGCCTCTTGGAGGTATGCCCAAAACTCAACAGGAAGTCAGCCATCTTGAATGTAATATGCGATTTTCGCCCATTTTTTGCATTTTATAGGACGTGTACATTAACGAACTCTTCCTACAGATTTTGTCAGTTCGACTTCAAATTTGGTCAGGACCATCTTAAGACCTTGAGGATGAAAAGTTATCAAAATGGTGAGTTTTCACTAAACGACCTGACCGGGGCGTGGCAGCCATTTTGAGCCATTCGCCATGAAACAGGAAGTTGTTGTAACTCAACTGTACATAGTCCGATCTCCCCCAAATTTCTCAGGTATGATGAGGGTCCAGTCCTGATGACATGTACATGAAAAAATATACTCATAGCCCCTCCCAAAAACGTAAGCCACGCCCCCTTTCATAACTCATGAACCATTTGTCGTAGAGTCTTGTGGGATGTGTCATATCCCTCAGCAGAGAGTTCCTGTTTCATTGGTTAAGGTTAGCCCCGCCCCCTACACATTAGCCCAGTCCCTTTCATTACTAAATGAACAGTTTGTCGTAGAGTCTTGAGGGAGGTGTCATATCCCTCAGCAGAGAGTTCCTGTTTCATTGGTTACGGTTAGCCCCGCCCCCTACACATTAGCCACGCTCCTTTCATAACTCATGAACCGTTTGTCGTAGAGTTTGGTGGCAGGCGTCATGGCGCTCTTCAGAGTTTCGGTTTCACTGTGCCCGGCCGTGTCAGTGTGCGTCCCGCCAGTACCCCCGACACGCCGGGAGGAGCGAGGGCCCGTTCATCGCTGCTCTCAGCTTTAATTTTACTTACCTTTACAGAGAAAGGTTAAGAAATGTGTGGTAATTTGTAAATAATAGTAATAATCCACAATTAAAACCCCGTACTATATTCATTCATGGAGCTCTCAAAGTCACTGATTGTTCTACAACACTGTCCGGCACATATTTCAGAATAATTCAATTCAATTCAATTCAATCAATTCAATTTATTTTTGTATAGCGTCAAATCACAACAGAAGTTATCTCAAGACGCTTTATATATAGAGCAGGTCTATGACCGTACACCAGAGTTTAGAGACCCAACAGGATCCACCAAGCGCGCTGTGGCCAGGAACAACTCCCCGATTACTGGGAAGAAACCTGGAGCAGAACCGGGCGCAGGGCGGGCGGCCATCTGCCGAGACCGGCTGGGGGGACAGATAGATAGAGAGAGAGTGAGAGAGAGAGAGTGAGAGAGAGAGAGAGAGAGAGAGAGAGAGAAGCAGCCACAATAGTAGCCTAGCAGCTGTAATAGCTAATACAAGTAGGACTGATAACACCAAACCAATAGTGGTGGATGTAAAAGAGTGATAATACAACTATCGGAATTGATGTCATTGGGTCGTCCTCAGACGGGCTTTCAAGTGGAGCTTCCAACTGTCTCAGTCCACCATACATCTGGCTAGCTCGGCAGCACTGTCCAGCATCTCTCCTCAGTACGTCCATGTGTGTTGGTGTGGGACGTCCCTGCGATCGATGCCCGTGCGTTGGTTCCCGTAGCATCAGCATGCTCGCTGGGAGCTCTTGATGTCTTTGGCAGTGACCGAGAAGTGTTATTCTCCAGGCTGCCGACGGATTGCGATGGCCATCCTAATTACATTAGGTATAATGTTGCGTCAGACATTATTCAAAGTGATGATAATGAATTCCCTGAAGTTAAAATCAAGTCTACAAAACACTGCAGCAGAGAACATCCTTTTCAGTGCTGGTGGGTATTACCAGCAGTGAACTGGGAGAAACAAGAAAGAGAAGAAACCAGAGACCCTCAAGGAAGGTATTACTGATCAACAAACAACTGTTTCTTCATAACTGTTCTAGTAATTTCTGATTAAAAAAAAGCAATATTGCATTATGCAAAACAATAGTTTAAACCAGATGATTTGGTGATTTTAGAAAGATTTGAGATTTTCTAGACATTACATGTGACAATAAGAGTATTGTTTTGTTCTTCCCAGGTTGATGGAAAACTACACCTACGACAGCTTCACACTCCAGCTGGAGGGGTTAAATGTTTCCAAAGATTCTCTGTACTCTGTGTTTCTCCTCTTCTTTTTCTCTTACCTGTTCTTAATGGTTGCAAATGTAGGCATTGCTGCTCTAGTTTTCATTGACAGAAACCTTCACCAGCCCATGTACCTCCTTTTTTGCAACCTGCCCTTCAATGACATTCTTGGAAATTCTATCATGGTGCCTCGTTTGCTTCTAGACATGTTGAGGCCTCCCTCTGAGCGCCTCATCAGTTATTATGAATGTGTGGTCCAAGCTTTTACCTCACACATGTTTGGTACCACCACCCACACAGTGCTCATGATTATGGCCTTTGACAGATACGTGGCCATCTGTAATCCCCTGCGCTACGCCGCTATAATGACCAACAAAATGGTGATCAAGCTGACGGTTTTCGCATGGGGGGTGGCCTTTGTTTTGGTGGCCATTCTGCTCGGTCTGACTGTACGACTGAACCGATGTAGGACTCTGATCACAAACCCTTACTGTGACAACGCCTCGCTGTTTAAACTCTCCTGTGACAGTGTGTTTATTAATAATGTGTACGGCCTCACGTTCACCGTGGTCCTGTTCACAGGCTCTATAGGCTGCATGGTTCTCACCTATACCAGGATCACAGTAGTCTGTCTGACCAGCAACAACAAGTCTTTGAACAGTAAAGCCTTGAAGACCTGCAGCACTCACCTGGTTCTGTATCTGATCATGTTGATCAGTGGATTTATTGCCATTATTCTGCATCGCTTCCCTCAGTACTCAGACTACAGGAAACTTTCTGCCATTCTGTTTCACGTCATCCCCGCCAGCCTCAACCCCATCATCTACGGCGTGCAGTCGGCAGAAATCTGCAAATCCTTGTCCAAATTATTCCGATCCAAACCAGTTGTGCCATTATTCTGAATTTTAAAGTTAGTATTTGAACTTGAAGAATAAACATTTACAGAATGAGAAAAATCACCAAATGTGTACTGAGCTGCCTTATTTCATTTCAAACATGTGTTACTTGTGTTTGTGTTTTTTAAGATATATGCCAATTTACTTATAAATAACCCATCCACCCATTATCTATACCTGCTTGTGTTTGGCAGGTTCATGGGGTGCTGGAGCCCACACCAGATCACTTTAGGTGAGAGGCAGTGAAAAAGTCCTGAAAGTGTGCACTAGCTAAAGGCTCAGGGAAAGCATACAGAATGAGGTGGTGGAATTAAAGGTCCCATATTGAAGAAAGTGAGATTTTCATCTCTTTTGTATTATAAAGCAGGTTTAAGTTCTTTATAAATACTGTTAAACTATCAAAACACTCGATATACGGAGAAACACACACACAGCCCGTATTCAGAAATTGTGTGTTTGAAACAAGCCGTCAGGATTTCTGTCCATTTGTGATGTCACAAATATACAATATTTAGACCGTTACACGGTTTTAAACATAAACATTCTAAATGTGTTTTTTTTTCCTGTTGCAGTGTATGTAAATAACATCAGCTGACAGGAAGTAAACCTGGACCCAAGCTGTTGCCTAGCAACGCAATTCCATTGCAATTCTGTTGAAATGCACGGAGCATTTCAGACAGAAGGTAAATACAGGTATATTCAGACAGACAGTATATGAGGAAAATAAAGTGATTGTGTGTGGCAGTTCAGTTTAGTTCATTTATTTATTTGCACAAGTAACAAAAAACCTGCGACATATTAAAGGAGTAAAAAGGATTGTGCTGACTACGTTAAAATAACGGAGTGTCTATTTGCATCCAGGTGAGAAGAGTCACACGGCAGCTATTCAGCTATTTACACCCGGTAACAGTAATAGGAATATAAAGAGCGACAAAGTACATGTAAGGAGTAGGTTGTGGTGTATGAATGGATCAAACTTAGGACTTTAACCCCGGGGGTTCGAGTCCCGGGTCGGGTGCAAATAGTATTGTTGGCTTCAGACACCTGGGTGCTGGTCTCTGCCATGCTTTATACACCCGGTGGTAAATAGTGCTAATAGCGTCTGCCTTAAAATAACCCAAATGAGCTCAAAAGGACATCTCACAAAACAAGACTAACATTAAGATATATACCACAATATCAGTAACATTAGCTGCTAACTTTGACCAACACAAATCTAACAGAATGGTCTTAAACTAAATGCCAGTATTTGCTTCTACCTTTCTAACTTATCCATTGAATTAAGCTACTTTATACAGGTAGTAACATTAACTGCTAATTTTGACCATTACAAGGCTATTATTAAGCATAATTATACAATGACAGACACATTAGCTGCTGATTATGACCATAAGAAACCAAGGGTAAATGAAGTGTCACTCACATTAGCAGCAGACTTATACCGTCACAATATGAACAAACGGCGTTCCACCGGGCGCCGCTGTGACGCGTCACCAGAGCTGTTATACCTATATTTTATATGCATCAGCCGTTTTATCAGTTATTATATTTCTTGAGAAATAGTCTGGATGTAAACCCGTTAATGAAACCCTCGTCACATCTGAGGGCTGTAGTGTTTGAGATGTCTTGTGCAAAGTTGAACAGAAACGGCAATGAGCTTTTGGTGTGACTTTGTCCTGGTCTGTCGGAGGCCTTCTCATTTTAGCTGCTCACTAGATTGTTTTAGTGTAATTTGCAGAATAAATTCTCCAAATCTTAAATACATATACATATTTATATATATATATCTATATCTATATAGATATATAGATATCTATATATCTATATAGATATCTATATATGTATTTAGGTTCCTTATCTTGGTTTCAGGTTCTAGTAAAGCGTGTCAGTAAAGTGTAGTTTAACATGATACAGGTCCTTTAGTGTAGCTGAGTCTTCTTCAGTAAACTAGCAGGAATATTAACCTTCATAACTCACCTGTAATCACCTGTAATCACCTGTATTCACCTGTAATCACCTGTAATCACCTGTACTCACCTGTATTCACCTGTAGACCTCCAGTCTGCTGAATATCCTCCTCTTCTCTCCTCACAGCTGAAACATCACATCCAGGTTGGTTTAACTTCAGGTCTCAGCTAACAAACACTAAACACAGTGACTGATCCTGATCCTGATCCTGATCCTGAGACCAGACTGATGGAGTTAGCATGCTAACAGAGCTAGCATGCTAACAGGCTAATCTTGATTAGCTTCACATCTTTTACTAACTACACTGAAACGGTTCAATATTAAATATATACACACCTATTCACCTTCTGCAGAAACACTCCTCAACCAGGCTCTGATAACCTTATGATATTAAAGATATTAATCATCTGACAACACCAACTGATCTCACTCAGCTAGCTGTGTGTCTCAGTCTGACTAGCAGCTGTTCTCTGTGTAACTGATTCAAACAGTTAGAGTCTGGTGTAACTGGTGTAACTGGTGTTACTGGTGTTACAGGTGTTACAGGTGTAACTGGTGTAACTGGTGTTACAGGTGTAACTGGTGTTACTGGTGTAACCGGTGTAACTGGTGCAACAGGTGTAACTGGTGTTACTGGTGTAACTGGTGTAACTGGTGTTACTGGTGTTACAGGTGTTACAGGTGTAACTGGTGTAACTGGTGTTACAGGTGTAACTGGTGTTACTGGTGTAACCGGTGTAACAGGTGTAACTGGTGTAACTGGTGTAACTGATTCAAACAGTTAGAGTCTGGTGTAACTGGTGTAACTGGTGTTACTGGTGTAACTGGTGTAACTGGTGTAACTGGTGTTACTGGTGTTACTGGTGTTACTGGTGTTACAGGTGTTACAGGTGTAACTGGTGTAACTGGTGTAACTGGTGTTACTGGTGTTACAGGTGTTACAGGTGTAACTGGTGTAACTGGTGTTACAGGTGTAACTGGTGTTACTGGTGTTACAGGTGTTACAGGTGTAACTGGTGTAACTGGTGTTACAGGTGTAACTGGTGTTACTGGTGTAACCGGTGTAACTGGTGCAACAGGTGTAACTGGTGTTACTGGTGTAACTGGTGTAACTGGTGTTACTGGTGTTACAGGTGTTACAGGTGTAACTGGTGTAACTGGTGTTACAGGTGTAACTGGTGTTACTGGTGTAACCGGTGTAACAGGTGTAACTGGTGTAACTGGTGTAACTGATTCAAACAGTTAGAGTCTGGTGTAACTGGTGTAACTGGTGTTACTGGTGTAACTGGTGTAACTGGTGTAACTGGTGTAACTGGTGTTACTGGTGTTACTGGTGTTACTGGTGTTACAGGTGTTACAGGTGTAACTGGTGTAACTGGTGTAACTGGTGTTACTGGTGTTACAGGTGTTACAGGTGTAACTGGTGTAACTGGTGTTACAGGTGTAACTGGTGTTACTGGTGTTACAGGTGTTACAGGTGTAACTGGTGTAACTGGTGTTACAGGTGTAACTGGTGTTACTGGTGTAACTGGTGTTACTGGTGTAACTGGTGTAACTGGTGTAACTGATTCAAACAGTTAGAGTCTGGTGTAACTGGTGTAACTGGTGTTACTGGTGTTACAGGTGTTACAGGTGTAACTGGTGTAACTGGTGTTACAGGTGTAACTGGTGTTACTGGTGTAACCGGTGTAACTGGTGCAACAGGTGTAACTGGTGTAACTGATTCAAACAGTTAGAGTCTGGTGTAACTGGTGTAACTGGTGTTACTGGTGTAACTGGTGTAACTGGTGTAACTGGTGTTACTGGTGTTACTGGTGTTACAGGTGTTACAGGTGTAACTGGTGTAACTGGTGTTACAGGTGTAACTGGTGTTACTGGTGTAACCGGTGTAACTGGTGTAACTGATTCAAACAGTTAGAGTCTGGTGTAACTGGTGTTACTGGTGTAACTGGTGTAACTGGTGTAACTGGTGTTACTGGTGTAACTGGTGTAACTGGTGTAACTGGTGTAACTGGTGTAACTGGTGTTACAGGTGTAACTGGTGTAACTAGTGTAACTGGTGTAACTGGTGTAACTGGTGTAACTGGTGTAACAGGTGTAACTGGTGTAACTGGTGTTACTGGTGTAACTGGTGTAACTGATTCAAACAGTTAGAGTCTAGTGTAACTGGTGTTACTGGTGTAACTGGTGTTACTGGTGTAACTGGTGTAACTGATTCAAACAGTTAGAGTCTAGTGTAACTGGTGTTACTGGTGTAACTGGTGTAACTGGTGTTACTGGTGTTACTGGTGTAACTGGTATTACTGGTGTAACTGGTGTTACTGGTGTTACTGGTGTTACTGGTGTAACTGGTGTAACTGGTGTTACTGGTGTTACAGGTGTAACTGGTGTAACTGGTGTTACTGGTGTAACTGGTGTAACTGGTGTAACAGGTGTAACTGGTGTTACTTACGTGTTTTAAGTATAATAATGTTATAATTCCTGCAGGAACAACTGAGCCAACAAAGAAATTGATCACATCTGAAAAATCAAACGTTCCAATGAGAATAAACCAGATATAACAAGTTATAACCGGTTATAACTGGTTATATATTATATATTATTATATATATATAATATATAATAATATATTATATATCATAACTGGTTATATCTGGTTATAACCAGTTATTACCAGATATAACCAGATATAGCAAGTTATAACCGGTTATAACAGGTTATATATTATATATTATTATATATTAATATATATATATATATATATATATATATATATATTTATATATCATAACTGGTTGTAACTGTGTGGAGGGTCTCATGGAAAGACTGTTTGTGAAACTATAAATTAGAGCAAAACGATGAGTCGGTTCATAGATCTACAGAAAATGAATTGTCTTAAAGGTCCCATATCAGCTCATTTTCAGGTTCATACTTGTATTTTGTGTTTCTATTAAAACATGTTTACATGCTGTAATGTTAAAAAAACAACTTTATTTTCCTCATCCTGTCTGTCTGAATATACCTGTATTCACCTGTCTGTCTGAAACGCTCCGTTTTAGCCCAATGCAATGAAACTTAAACAGAATTGCATTGCTAGGCAACAGTTTGGTTCCATGTTTACTTCCTGTCAGCTGATGTGATTTACATCCACTGAAACAGGAAGTAAACTGGGACACATTTAGAATGTTTATGTTTAAACCCGTGTAAAATCTTAACGGATTGTTAACCGGTTATAACTGGTTATAACCGGTTTGAACTGGTTATAACTGGTTCTGTCAGTGAAGGGCAGTTGTCTTATGAATATTTGATTTGTCAATTTATTACAGTTTTATAACACATAATATAATTTAAAGCAATAATGTGAAATATTGACACTTTTAACCCTTTAAGACCCACAAGAGTCTTTCAGTCTTCTTTAGGGGGTACAGGGGGTCTTTAGGGGGGTCCAGGGGTCTTTAGGGGGTCCAGGGGGTCTTTAGGGTGGTCCAGGGGGTCTTTAGGGGGGTACAGGGGTCTTTAGGGGGTCCAGGGGGTCTTTAGGGGGGTACAGGGGTCTTTAGGGGGTCCAGGGGGTCTTTAGGGGGGTACAGGGGGTCTTTAGGGGGTTACAGGGGATCTTTAGGGGGGTACAGGGGTCTTTAGGGGGTTACAGGAGGTCTTTAGGGGGTTACAGGGGGTCTTTAGGGGTTACAGGGGGTCTTTAGGGGGGCACAGGGGGTCTTTAGGGGGCACAGGGGGTCTTTAGGGGTTACAGGGGATCTTTAGGGGGGTACAGGGGGTCTTTAGGGGGTTACAGGGGATCTTTAGGGGGGTACAGGGGTCTTTAGGGGGTTACAGGAGGTCTTTAGGGGGTTACAGGGGGTCTTTAGGGGGGCACAGGGGGTCTTTAGGGGGCACAGGGGGTCTTTAGGGGGGTCCAGGGGTCTTTAGGGGGTCCGGGGGGTCTTTAGGGTGGTCCAGGGGGTCTTTAGGGGGGTACAGGGGTCTTTAGGGGGTCCAGGGGGTCTTTAGGGGGGTACAGGGGTCTTTAGGGGGTCCAGGGGGTCTTTAGGGGGGTACAGGGGGTCTTTAGGGGGTTACAGGGGATCTTTAGGGGGGTACAGGGGTCTTTAGGGGGTTACAGGAGGTCTTTAGGGGGTTACAGGGGGTCTTTAGGGGGGCACAGGGGGTCTTTAGGGGGCACAGGGGGTCTTTAGGGGTTACAGGGGATCTTTAGGGGGGTACAGGGGGTCTTTAGGGGGTTACAGGGGATCTTTAGGGGGGTACAGGGGTCTTTAGGGGGTTACAGGAGGTCTTTAGGGGGTTACAGGGGGTCTTTAGGGGGGCACAGGGGGTCTTTAGGGGTTACAGGGGATCTTTAGGGGGGTACAGGGGTCTTTAGGGGGTTACAGGAGGTCTTTAGGGGGTTACAGGGGG
Organism: Sebastes fasciatus; assembly: GCF_043250625.1. NCBI lineage: Eukaryota > Metazoa > Chordata > Actinopteri > Perciformes > Sebastidae > Sebastes > Sebastes fasciatus. The sequence continues at coordinate 925,141 of NC_133810.1, forward strand.
TCTTTAGGGGTTACAGGGGGTCTTTAGGGGGGCACAGGGGGTCTTTAGGGGGGTACAGGGGTCTTTAGGGGGTTACAGGAGGTCTTTAGGGGGTTACAGGGGGTCTTTAGGGGTTACAGGGGGTCTTTAGGGGGGCACAGGGGGTCTTTAGGGGGCACAGGGGGTCTTTAGGGGGGCACAGGGGGTCTTTAAGGGGCACAGGGGGTCTTTAGGGGGCACAGGGGGTCTTTAGGGGGTTTCTACACTCATAATTTACAAAAAAGAAAAGATAAATAAGGACGGTAAAAGTGAGTAGAGTTTCAATGAGTCCGTTTATTATTTGTCAATATTTCATGTTGTACATTGGTCACATCTCAATTCTTTTTGTTGTAGCTATATAATAAATGTTTCCTGAATTGTAGGAATCAATCATGAGTCACGGTGAAAACACGTTCATACTTTATGTAATACTTTTAGCAAGAAGAGGTGAATATCAGAAAGAATGTTAACATGCACTTAGTCAAACGTTTTATTAGGGATGCATTAATACCACTTTATTCAGACCGAGTACAAGTACTTCCATTTGGGTACTCTCCGATACCGAGTACCGATACGAGTACTTCTCTGTGCCTAAAGACCCTCGTTAACAGCCAGCTGGAGGGTGTGAGCGACACACGGCAGGCTGGGGAGTCCCGCATACGAGGCGGTGCGCCGCCACCGGCTCTAGGTCGGCTTGGAAAGGCTCGGGGGGGAAGGTGCTTCCAAAGTGTCACCGGGGCGGACTGTCCTCAGTGCGCCCAGGGCGGGGCTCGGCCCACGTTAAAGGTGCCAGGGGTCTGCAGTGATGTCGGCAACCCACCCAACCAAGGAAACTGGCATCGGTATCGGTGCATCCCTACTTATTCTTATTATTGCTAATATATCAGCATGAACAGAAGCAGCCATCAGTCCAACAGATTGACGGATTTAAAGATATATAATGAAAGACTGAAGGGTTGGATGCACAAAGTGGATTTTAAGTCTGTCACAGTGTTTGATTCTGTTTCGTCATTTCACCTCCGACGCCGTCTTTTTATTCATTTTAAATGCGATCCTAACTTTCTGTCTGATCTCTTTGATTTGCAGGCCGTAGATGGCGGCGTTCATGGAAGGAGGAACCAAGTGGAACAAGATGGACGCCAGCTTCCTTTCGTCCGCCAAGCGAGGGAAACGATGGAGGGCGATGATGACGCCGCCCGACAAGAGCAGGATGATGTACACGGCCAGGTGGGAGGCGCAGGTCTGCAGCGCCCGGCTGTTCAGCGCCTTGTTCTTACTGCTCAGACACACTTTGGCGATCTGCAGGTAGGTGAGTGTGACGGTGCACAGGGACACGGCCATCAGGCCCATGGCGCTGCAGAGGCCGTAGATATGGTTGATGATGACGTTTTCACACGACAGCTTGAACAAGGAGGCGTTGTCGCAGAACGGGTTGAATATGATCCGCCTGCAGCGCGACAGGCGGACGCTGAGGCCTACACTAACCGCTATCAGGACAAAAGCTACCCCCCAGGCCGACACCGACAGCTTCACCACCATCCGGTTGGTCATGATGGTGGCGTATCGCAGCGGGTTGCAGATGGCCACGTAGCGGTCGAAAGCCATAATCATGAGCACGGTGTGTGACGTGCCTCCGTGAAAGTGAGCGCAGAAAGCCTGAATGACACACTCGTAGTAATGAATGTACCGCTCCGTGATCGGAATAAAGATGTCAATTATGAGGCGAGGGATGACGGCCGTCGCCCCGAACACATCGTTAATACTCATGTTGCAGAAGAGCAGGTACATGGGCTGGTGGAGGCTGCTCTCTGTGAAGATCAGCACCGCCAGGCTCATGTTGGACACCATGATGAAGATGTAGATGAGGAGGAGGAGGATGAAGGCTGGAACAGAGGACTGGGGGTTGACCTTTAACCCCTCCAGGAGCAGAGTATCCATGTTGAACGTTACGTTGTCCATACCGCAGCAGGATGAGATAGAAAACAACATGACATGAGTATAAATACATCTTCTAAATGTGTTGAGTAACTCAGTGAAACAGAAACGTATCAGTCCATCTGAATATAGAACATAGAGAACATTCATTCATTAGTTCTAAATTCAGCTTTACAGACAGAAAACTCCACTTTCATTAAAGTTGTTCTGGCTGATGAAACTCTTCAGAAGATGTTCTGTGAACTGAAATCTAACCAACATCTTGGAGATCATTTGAAGTTTTTGCATTAAAGCTTCAACCGGGAACTTCCATTTTGAGTTGATTTTGGCGGTGTGTTTCCGAGCACCAGACTCCCTTTAGAGATCCTCTCGTTTTACTGCAGCTATGGGTCTGATAGTGTGCCCTGCTCAGTCCTGGTTCTGGTTCTCTCCGTGCCTCCCTTTCCCTCCAGCGGGCCCAGCAGTACGGCCTGGGTCTCCAGCAGCGTGGTGTCAGCGGCGTTGGGGCCCGGCGGAGGAGCCGGTTGGGAGTCTGTCCACGGTGGGCTGGTCGCTGCTGGAGGCCCCGACTTCAATCTGAGCTGAAGGAGTTTCTGGTGCAGGATTTCATCTGATTTTGCGTTGAGTGGCATCGATGAGAAGCATTAAGAATAACTCTGATGGTCTGGTTTACTCATGTAGGTCACATAGAGACATCAGTATCACACTGAGACTGTTCCAGAACCAGTTCAAAGTTCCTCACAAAGCAGAAGTTGAAGAGTTTAATACAGATGTTTTTCTCGTGTATCTGTATGCAGTCTGTGCGGGGGGGTAAGTTGTTGGCAGTGGCGGTGAAATCATCAGGACATCCGACACTTTGGCAGAGAGGGAATAGAGAACCCTAGTTGTCCGATTCTGTGGCATCTCATGCCTACGTGACTATCGATTCCTCTTCGATGCTTTCCGACCGTTCTGCATGCACAATGACGCGTACGCACGCTGGATCATGTGGCGGAGAGAAGAAAAGCCCTCTAAAGCATGAGGCTCCTAAACCTGAGGGGACGCAACCCTAGACTCAAAATCAGCTCCGTTATCAACACTGTTACATGAAAGCCTAACCGTATATCTAAAAACAAGCGTGCTTCCTGCTGTATTCTGGTCCCAGAGAAACACTTTGCTTCACTTCCACCTTTGAAATATGGAAATCAATCTACCGTTGGTTGTAGATCCAGATCAGGATGCTGAGCCTGCTTCAATGAAAGTAAAAACCAAAACAACACTCAGCGGTCAGTCTGAGGATTTCACTCATGTCCTAAACAGCTTGGAAACGTGCACAGCATCCCTGACCAGACTGAACAAAGTCATATTATCATATTATATTATATTATATATATTATCACCCAGAAGAAAGAAGGACACCACTTCATGTAAATCTGATATTTAAAATTGCGCTCTATGTACGTCATGTTCTCAAAGATGGGACCTGTACGAGCTTTCAAGACTTAAAGGTCTGGAAAGACAAGATTTATTTAGATACCTACAAGAACGGGACTATCTTATCGAAAGAAGTGAAAAAAACAAATGGGAATCTAGTACAAACTACATATAGAAATGTCAGATGAAGAATGGTATGAAATGTGTACGACACAGTGAACCACTACTAGTTCATGATTATGGAGAGAGTTCGGATGGAAGAATCTTACGAGGTTTTTCATAACAACGCAAATCAAAAGCAGACAGCTAAAGACCCAGCAGCCATGTTGGAGGCCAACCATCCCCGATCACTGGTTTGAGATCGTCCGTGATATCTTTTCAATGGAAATACTGACGTACCAACTAAAAATGAAAAACAATATCTTTGACAAGAACTGGGAAAAATGGATCATTTACATGGAACATGAAACATGATGTTAGAGTGTTGTTAGAGAATATATAGACATGATTAACTGCCCCCGACAACTGATCACTGCATATATATATATATATATATATATATAAATATATATATATATATATAAATATATATATATATATATATATATTTGCAGTGATACACCTCAAAGATTCATGTTTTTGTGTATTTTTGTTAAAGTTTTCAAACAAACAATATATCATCTCTCTTTTATGCACAACATCTCTAATGCATTCTTCATTAGTGTCCTTTAAAATAAGAATAAAACCTTTGACAGATTACAGTTCATCTAGTTCATCAACATTTACATTTCAGTGTTTCAGTCAGTCTTCAGTGAACAGTGTAAATCAACAGAGAGACTGTGTGTGTGTCAGGTTTACCTCTACTGACGTGAACCTCCTCCAGCCAGACCAGAGCTGGACTACCAGACACTCTTTATAAGATGACTGAGCCGCCTGGTTCTCCAATCAGGAGCCTTTCTGGTCATCTCGGTGCCGTATAGGTCCCTCACAACCCTGAGGGCCTTCATCCCTCCACGGACAATTAACCTGTTTCCATGTCAACTTTATTCAACTTCTCTCAACTTATGTTGTCTTATCTTAGATTTGATCATATTCACTCCCAAGTTGTCAAATACGGCAGCTTGGTCAGTCAGTGGCCTTACGTCTCAAACTCTACGTTGCTGTTGTTACGGCGAGAGCAAAAGAGGAAGTCAGGTTTGAAAAAACAACAGGACTTTCACCCAGGAGACTACTGTTGGTGTCCCGTAGGAAACCAAAAGTCAACATTGACTTATTTTAACTTACTTACATACGAAAGCTAACTTACGTAACAAATGTACTTATTTGAACCCAAACCATGATCTAACCAAGTAGTAACATACTTAACCCAGCCCGTTCTCATTAGCATGGCGTCAAATACAGACACGGCCGTCAGCGTTTGATACCGCCGCACAAGGCACCTTGAGCATCGGTAGGAAACACACCGGGTTTTCCATTAACTAAATTGTAAACCCGTTCACAGCAACAGTTAACGCTCAGGGAAAGTGCTGCGGTGACGTATTATAAAGAGTCAAAAAGACACACGGGCGGTTGGGAGGGGAGCTGGATGGGTCCAACAAACACAGGGCTTTCATCCAGGAGACTGCTGTTCATGTCCCGTGAGTTAGGTTTCACTTTCACTTTACAATGAGGTGTTCGTTCGTGTCCTGTGTTTATAACTTCCAGTCTCATTTTCACTGTAAAAGCGTTGTAATTTTAAGTCCAACCATGTTGTTCTTCTTTAATCTAACTCAGTGGTTTTGTTGCCTAATCCTAAGAAAATTTCATGAAATCAGAATCTTGTAGCCATTTAGGTTGTAAGTGCCGATTAAAGGAGCCTTTGGTTAATTGTGAATCGTTGTAAAATAGTGATATGGGGGAATGATCAGATAAAACAATGCTATCATATATGCAGCTAGTCAGCGATCAGGGCAGAGAAGCTGAGCAGTGAGAGAGATGATCGGGCACGCAGGATTCAGAGTTCTTTTGGCCGTATTTGGAGCATGTTAGACGGTGTCTTCAGGTTTTGATTCAGGTCGGCTGGATGCCGATCTCAGCATGTGGTGAAGTGATGGGCCTCCGGTCCTCAGGACGGGCGAGCAGAAGAGTCAAAGAGCAATCTCAATGTTGCTTGTAGTGTTATGGGTCTCTGTTCTGGGTCTGGTGTCACTGGTGTGTCCAGCTGACCTCTCCCATCTGTACTTAAAGTTTAGATACTAGATAGTTTAATACTATTAGACATCTGGATTTCATCCGCTGCAGAACGGTACCAAACATTCAGATGATATAAACCACTGAATAAAACCTGATCTGTTGAATTCAAATGAATCCCAATTCCCAACATAGATAAACCTTGTTATCATAACATGTAGGTTTATGAAACACTACAACAGACAGGTCTATATATGTAGATATATATGTGTGCTTATTACACAGTAAATGAAGGGATAAGATTCATCTCAACATATCAAACAGTCAGTCCAAATGAGAGCAACAGAGAAGAGCGAGAGGTCGCTGAAACAGACTGAAACAGGCTGAAACAGACTGAAACAGGCTGAAACAGACTGAAACAGGCTGAAACAGGCTGAAACAGACTGAAACAGGCTGAAACAGGCTGAAACAGACTGAAACAGGCTGAAACAGGCTGAAACAGGCTGAAACAGGCTGAAACAGACTGAAACAGGCTGAAACAGGCTGAAACAGGCTGAAACAGGCTGAAACAGACTGAAACAGACTGAAACAGGCTGAAACAGGCTGCTGTCTCTCAGATAGAAGTTACCAACATAATAGACAGAATTCAACTTAAACCACGTGAAACTAAGTGAAATGTAAACAGAGTTCATTATCATGAACGTAATTCTAGATGTTCTCAGCATGTGTAACAGTAAAAAGGATTCAATCTATGTATGGTTCAGAATCAACGTTTAAAGGTGTGATACACTTTCAGTAGATTAAAACATATGATGTAAGATTAACTGAGGCATTAGTGTGCACACGAATTCCTGTTTAAGATCTCTTGGGACGTAAAATATGCGTATATAGAATATCTACATGTGGGCTGGCAACATCTTACCAAAGTGATTCATATAAAGGGTTTATAAAGGTTATAAAGGTTTTGATCTACAGCTTCTGATTATTTGAACTTGCTTTGGTTTCATTTCTTATGTCAACAACTTCCTGTTATTAGAACATATGTTAGCAAAGCTTAACATACATGTTCATTTGCATTAAATGTCAGTTTCATTTAGTCTTATTCACAGTTTGGATGTCTTGTTTGTGTGATTTGTTCAAATCCGACATCAGTTTGTGAACGCAGCAGGTCGTCTTATCAAGTCAAATCAGTTGAGAAACATGCAAGTCAAACTCTAAATAAGAATATACATCATCATTACTTCAGTTAATTGTGACTGAATGGATGTTTAGAGAAGTGAAATACATTTGAAGAGGAAGATTTCAGCGAGACAGAGAGACAGAGAGTTAGGAGTTTTAATTTCAGTAAGTGTAATCATTTTATTAACAGTTATTTACATTCAGTTCAGTGTTGAGTCGTTCCACCTCATGTACTCCTGGTGAACATTATGAACATTTTCTGTCTGATGGCTTTGATCTGCAGTCCGTAGATGATAGGGTTCATGGCGGGAGGAACCACGTGCAACAGGATGGACGCCAGCTTCCTGAGGTCTGATAAGTGAGGGAAACGATGGAAGACGACGATGACGCCGCACGACACAAAAATGATGATGTACACGGCCAGGTGGGAGGCGCAGGTCTGCAGCGCCCGGCTGTTCAGCGCCTTGTTCTTACTGCTCAGACACACCACGGCGATCTTCAGGTAGGTGAGCGTCACGCTGCCGACGGAGGAGCCCATCAGGACCACCGTGTAGCCGAGGCCGTAGATGTTATTGATGAGGACGCTTTCACACGACAGCTTGAACAAGGAGGCGTTGTCGCAGAACGGGTTGAATATCGTCCACCTGCAGCGCGACAGGCGGACGCTGAGGCCCACGAGGATCCCCACCAACAAGAAAGCTACACCCCAGGCCAGCACCGACAGCTTCACCACCATCCGGTTGGTCATGATGGTGGCGTATCGCAGCGGGTTGCAGATGGCCACGTAGCGGTCGAAGGCCATGATCATGAGCACGGTGTGTGTGCTGCCTGCGTGAAAGTGAGCGCAGAAAGCCTGAATGACACACTCGTAGTAATGAATGTACCGCTCCGTGATCGGAGTGAAGATGTCCCGTAACAAGCGAGGGATGATGGTCGTCGCCCCGAACACATCGTTAATACTCATGTTGCAGAAGAGCAGGTACATGGGCTGGTGGAGGCTGCTCTCCATGAAGATCAGCACCGCCAGGCCGATGTTGGATACCATGATGAAGATGTAGATGAGGAGGAGGAGGACGAAGGCTGGAACAGAGGACTGCGGGTTGACCTTTAACCCCTCCAGGAGCAGAACATCCATGTTGAGAGTTTTGTTGTCCATACTGCAGCGGGAGGAAAGCAACAAGGAGACAACATGAGTATTGTGGTGGCAGTTTCTGTTAAAACAAGACACAAACCAACGTAACAACTTGTCTTTCAGTGAATTTAATAAAAAGGCATACATTAATAACTAAAACATCTGCAGATGGACTGCAGATGGACTCACTCACGAGCACAGCCACCTGAATACAAAGAGTAGTCAGTATTTATACATTTAAAGCATAACACGAAGATAAGTGCAAAGAAGAAAAGAAGAGAAGGATAGAAAGTGTATCAATGCGTCAGCACACAGCAGACAACAGAGCATCACAAGACATAACAAGTATTTCACCAATCTGTTGTTTGCAGTTACAGAGATCTAAAATGTCAGGTCACTGTCCTATGGTGACGAAGATGAACATGTGAGGCCCTGAGATTATCTAAAGGTACAGTGTTAAACTGCAGATATGAAAATTGCCATTACAGTATAAAGTATCTTCTAGATATATTAGTCTATCTGAATATAGAACAATAGAGAACATTCAGCAAGACGGCCTCGGCCTCCAGCAACCGTTTGTTCTTTCTCACCGCGGACGGCCAGCAGCTCCACACATCCACATCCACACACGTATCTCTCTGCTCTCAGAAGGAGGTTGGGTCAGGCGTCATCAACGCGTCATCAGCTACACTGTGCATGTGTTCTACCCCGTGGTCTTAATGCTCAGGCTGATCGCAATTCTTAAAAAAATTCCTGAATCCGGATCATGATCAGGATCGCCACTAAAATCTAATGGATTGTGCTACGCACCCCCCCACTCCAAAACATTTCATTCAAATCCATAGTGGACTTTTGGAGTAATCCTGCTAACGGACAGACGGACAGACAGACAGACAAACCAACACCGGCGAAAACATAACCTCCTTCCTCGGCCTTTAGGAAGGAGGTAACAACTATGATGGTCTGGTTTCCTCATGTAGGTCACATAGAGGCGTCAGTATCACACTGAGACTGTTCCAGAACCAGTTCAAAGTTCCTCACAGTAACTTTAAAAGCAGAAGTTGAAGAGTTTAATACAGATGTTTTTCTTGTGAATCTGTATTCAGTCTGTGGGTAAAGTGTTGGCAGTGGCGGGTGGAATCATCAGGACATCCGGCACTTTGGCAGAGAGGGAATAGAGAACCCTAGTTGTCCGATTCTTTGACTTCTCATGCCTCCATGACTATCGATTCCTCTTATTGATGCTTTCTGACAGTTCTGCATGCACGATGACAAATAAAATCACTAGAAGACAGAATATGAAAGTAAGAGCTTGTATGAGGACGGTGCTGTGACATGAGAGAAGAAGAAGCACGGTGCTGCTGTGTAACTGAAGGTGATGGACACGGATCAGAACGTAGTTTATAGAAACAATAAAAGAGTGTCTCAGGGAAGAAGACATGACTTTCTGCAGTCATGTCACAGCACCGTCCTCATACGCACTCTTACTTTGTAAACGGCAACTTCCGGTCGCAGAATATTGAAAAACAGGCGTTTTTCAATATTCTGTCTTCTAGTGATTTTATTTTATTTTTTTAGAATTAGAAAATGAAAATCAACCCATTTTTTAAGTTTAGTTCATCCCTTTGTGACCCTGATAAAGAAAAACGTCTTTATTTCAATATTCATTTTTGTATTTTAAAATGAAAATCAAATAACCACAACTTTTTTGTTTTTTAATATCTGTTTGTGAAAGGAAAATCAAAAGATACACTGACCCCGTATCATGTTTCAGTTTGTTTTGGACACGGCAGTGAGAATAGAGCGCTCTAAAGCACGACGCTACGAAACCTGAAGGGACGCAGCCTGTTGTCTCTGATAAAGAGACACTGAACAACAAATCATCAGGAGGAGAGTTTAACTTCCCAACACTAGCTGTAAGCAGCTTATAATACAGCATTAAAACTACTGATGACAAAGCAAAGCAAATATTGAAGTAATCAATCATTGTGTTTTTCTGCAAATAATCCCTATAGATGAAACTAACGGAGTACAGTAACATGAACAACAGGGCTCTCCCAGAAGCTACGGTGTAATATAAACACTGTAGTTTACCCTGTATATAATGTTTTTACCTTGTCAAACAATATATCATCTCTCTTTTATGCACAACATCTCTAATGCATTCTTCATTTCAGTCCTTTAAAATAAGAACAAAACCTTTGACAGATTACAGTTCATCTAGTTCATCAACATTTACATTTCAGTGTTTCAGTCAGTCTTCAGTGAACAGTGTAAATCAACAGAGAGACTGTGTGTGTGTCAGGTTTACCTCTACTGACGTGAACCTCCTCCAGCCAGACCAGAGCTGGACTACCAGACACTCTTTATAAGATGACTGAGCCGCCTGGTTCTCCAATCAGGAGCCTTTCTGGTCATCTCGGTGCCGTATAGGTCCCTCGCAACCCTGAGGGCCTTCATCCCTCCACGGACAATTAACCTGTTTCCATGTCAACTTTATTCAACTTCTCTCAGCTTATGTTGCCTAATATTAGATTTGATCATATTCCAGATTTGATGTTTGCACGGACAGCTCGTTGTTACTCCCAAGTTGTCAAATACGGCAGCTTGGTCAGTGGCCTTACGTGTCAAACTTTACGTTGCCGTTGTTACGGCGGGAGCAAAAGAGGAAGTCGGGTTACAAAAAAGCAACAGGACTTTCACCCTGGAGACTGTTGGTGTCCCGTAGGAAACCAAAAGTCAGAGTTGACTTATTTGAACTTACTTACGTACTGAACGTACGTAGTGAACTTACATCACGTATGTAGGGCCTTCATCTCTACACGGCCAATTAACCTGGATGTTTTCATGTCAACTTTATTCAACTTCTCTCAATTTGTGTTGTCTAATCTTAGCATTTTTTTCTGGGATTACCTGTTGCTGTACCTGGGAAATGGAGGAGACAAAGGAAGCGAGGTCATCGGGCCGGAGTCTTAGTCCGGCAGTGTTATGATCTTGTTCACAAAAGCGTGGACTCAATTGCAGGCACAAAACACAAGTCTCTTGAAGGTGTAATAAATATAAATTTATTACAATAATATAAATTGGAACTGTGAACAGGGGCTGGAGTTCCTGGAGGTAAGGATCCAGGTCGAGGAGGAGCAGCGTGCAGGAGTGAGCAGGCAGGTTGGTTCCAGGAAGCAGCAACAGCTGACAGGTGAACAGACCTGAACAAAGGACAAAAACAGTGTGAATCCAAAAATCCCCAAAAAACACACGAGCATGAGCAAGTCCAAAAACCAAGATATAAGGGAGCCTGAATATGTCATGTACCACTGTGGGTGACGGAGCGATCTGGCGATGAGTGGCAGGAAGACCGGGGTAGATATACTGCAGGTGTGTGTGATGATTGGTTGATTGTTTTCAGCTGCTCCAGCAGTGCCCGCCCAGAGGAGGAGGAGGAGGAGGAAGGCCACACCTCCCAACACACTGACAGACTAGACAAACAGGGAAAAACACACAGGAGACAAAAGGGCAGGGAAACAGAGGAAACACAAGGAAACACTAGACTGCCAAGATGATAACATGACAGTACCTCCCCCTCAACGAGAGCCTCCAGGCGATCTTCCAGGTTTATCCGGATGAGCCTGATGAAACTCCCGAACCATGTCAGCATCCAGGATGCGGGAACGAGGTACCCAGGAGCGCTCCTCTGGGCCGTATCCCTCCCAGTCCACCAGATACTGAAAGCCCCGGCCTCGGCGTCTAACATCCATCAGTCGTCTGACCGTATAAGCCGGCTGATTGTCAATGATCCGGGCGGGAGGAGGGGGATTGGTCGGAGGGACCAGAGGACTGGTGAGAACCGGTTTCAGCTGGGAAACGTGAAACGATGGATGAATCCTTAGAGACTTTGGCAGGATGAGTCTGACAGTGGAAGGGTTAATAATTCTCTCAATCTCAAATGGTCCAATGAAACGGGGAGCCAGTTTTCTGGAGTCAGTTTTCAAAGGAATGTCTCTGGAGGACAACCAAACTCTCTGACCTGGGATGTAGACAGGAGCCGGGGTCCTGTGATGATCCGCGATCCTCTTGTTTCTCTCAGCCGTACGAAGTAAAGCAGCCATAGTCTCCTTCCAAACCTTGCGGCAGCGTCGAAGGTGGTGCTGCACAGATGGCACAGCCAACTCCTCCTCTTGTGCTGGAAACAGTGGAGGCTGATAACCTAGGGAGGCCTCAAAAGGAGAAACACCAGTGGCAGCAGAAGAGAGAGAATTATGCGCATATTCAATCCAACATAATTGTGAACTCCAAGAAGATGGATTAATAGCAGCGACACAACGTATGGCGGATTCCAAATCCTGATTAGCCCTCTCTGACTGTCCATTCGTCTGAGGGTGGAAACCAGAAGACAGACTGACAGTGGCTCCAAGGGCTTGACAAAAAGACTTCCAAACCTGAGAGATGAACTGAGGACCACGGTCTGAGACGATGTCCACAGGAATACCATGCAGACGAAAAACATGATTAGTCAGGAGTTCAGCTGTCTCATGTGCTGAAGGAAGCTTGGGAAGACCAATGAAATGAACGGCCTTGGAGAACCGATCAACAATGGTGAGTATCACTGTCTTACCATTAGAAGGAGGAAGACCAGTGACAAAGTCCAAGGCGATGTGGGACCAAGGGCGACCAGGTATGGGTAATGGGCGGAGCAACCCCACAGGCGGCCGATGAGATGTCTTTCCCCGGGCACAGTCTGTGCAGGCGAGGACGTATTCCTTGACGTCCCTCTCCATTGTGGCCCACCAGAAGTGTCGTCTGAGGAGTGACAAAGTCCTACTCATCCCAGGATGGCAAGCGAACCGGGAAACGTGTCCCCACTGCAGGACCTGGGAGCGAACTGACACAGGAACAAACATTCGATTAGCGGGGCCAGTACCTGGATCCGGTTCTTCACGTTGAGCCTCCCGAACCGCTGACTCAACCTCCCAGGTTAACGTCCCCACCACCAAGGCTGCCGGCAGAATGGTGTCTGAAACACTAGGTGACTCCTCTGATGAAAACTGCCGGGATAACGCGTCAGGCTTGATGTTCTTGGAACCAGGACGGTAAGTAAGGGTGAAGTTGAATCGACCAAAGAATAAAGCCCACCGAGCCTGGCGGGAATTCAGTCGTTTGGCTGGCTGGATGTAGGCAAGATTCTTGTGATCAGTCCATACAATAAACGGAATCTCCGAACCCTCCAACCAGTGTCTCCATTCCTCCAGGGCCAACTTCACTGCCAACAGCTCACGATTTCCCACGTCGTAGTTGCTTTCAGCTGGAGACAGGCGTCGAGAGAAGAAAGCACAGGGATGTAGCTTCTTATCTGGTCTGGAGCGTTGGGAGAGGACAGCTCCCACACCAATGTCCGAGGCATCAACCTCCACGACATACTGAAGAGAAGAGTCAGGTTGCACCAGGATGGGTGCGGACGTAAAGCGGTCCTTTAATAAGGCAAACGCCTGGTCCGCCTCAGGAGTCCAGCGAAAAGGAGCAGCGGGGGATGTGAGCTTGGTCAGTGGAGCAGCAATTCTGCTGTAATCTCGGATGAACCGGCGGTAGAAGTTAGCGAATCCAAGAAAGCGCTGCAAGAGCTTTCTGGAGGAAGGTTCGGGCCACTCTGCCACCGCCTTGATCTTGTCCGGATCCGGCCTCACCTGCCCACTCTCAATGATGTAACCGAGGAATCCAACAGAGCTGACATGAAACTCGCACTTCTCCGCTTTCACAAACAGCTTGTTCTCCAGTAGTCTCTGGAGCACTTGGTGCACATGAAGCTGATGTTCTGCGAGATCAGAGGAAAAAATCAAAATGTCATCCAAGTAGACAAACACAAACCGGTCCAAAAAATCTCTCAAAACATCATTAACCAGTGCTTGAAACACTGCAGGAGCATTAGTTAGTCCAAAAGGCATCACTAAGTACTCAAAGTGACCCAGTGGTGTGTTGAATGCTGTCTTCCATTCATCTCCCTCTCGAATCCGTACCAGATGGTACGCGTTCCGTAAATCTAGCTTGCTGAAGACGGTAGCTCCCTGTAGAGGTACAAAAGCAGAGCTGATTAATGGCAGAGGGTATTTGTTCTTCACCGTGATATTGTTTAATCCTCGAAAATCAATACACGGGCGGAGAGTCTTGTCTTTCTTGCTTACAAAAAAGAATCCCGCCCCTAGAGGCGAAGAGGAAGGTCTGATGATGCCTGCAGCTAGAGAGTCATTTATGTAGGTCTCCATAGCACCTCTCTCAGGACGTGACAGGTTGTACAGGCGACTCGAAGGCAGAGTGGTACCAGGTAGCAGCTCAATAGCACAATCATACGGACGATGAGGTGGTAAGGATAATGCTCTCTCCTTACTGAACACCTCACCGACCTCATGATATTCAGGGGGCACAGTAGACAAGTCAGGAGGAACACAGGGCGGAGGGGCAACACTGATATCTACAGGTGGTAATGCAGACTGCAGGCACGAGGAATGACAAAAACTACTCCATCCCATAATCTTACTGGTCGACCAGTCGATCTGGGGGTTGTGTAGCTTTAACCACGGGTGTCCGAGAACAAGAGGAGTCATAGGGGCAGAAAAAACTAAAAATTGTATTAGCTCACGGTGGTTACCAGACAGAATGAGAGAAAGCGGCTCAGTGCGGTGAGTTACTAATGCTAAGGACCTGCCGTCTAAGGCACAGACTCTGACAGGAGACTCAAGAGGTTCAATGCTGATGCCAGCCTGAGAGACTAACTCAGCATCTAGAAAACTCTGCTCTGCACCGGAATCAATCAACGCTAACAAGGGCAAAGACATGTTACTCATACACAGTTTAGCATGTATTTGAGTACGAGGTCTAGTGTTGATGGGGACATCAGTCTTACTCACCAGTATCCCCACAGCTACTGGTGAGCCCGCTCTTTTGGGCGGAGAGGACATGCAGCAAGGAAATGTCCGACTTGACCACAGTAGATACACTCACCCGCTCGGATCCGTCTCTGACGTTCAGCGGGAGTGAGCTTAGCCCGACCCACCTGCATGGGTTCATCAGAGTGAGCAGAGGAGCTGGGACCGGAGTAACAGCAAAAGAGTTCATGGGAGTGTGGGATTTGTAGTTCTTCTCCCGGCGTCTCTCCCGCATACGGTTGTCCAGTCTTATAGACAGATCAATAAGAGCATCAAGGGAGTTAGTATCATCACGGACAGCAAGTTCATCCTTTAACTGCTCACACAACCCGTGTAGAAAAACTCCTTTTAATGCCTCGTCATTCCATCCAGCCTCCGCAGCCAGAATCCGGAAGTCCACAGAATACTCCGCCACACTTCTTTGACTCTGTCGTATGTTAAGCAAACGTTTAGCAGCGTCTCCAATACATACAGGGTGATCAAAAACCTTCTTCATCTCACTCATGAAACAATCATAGGACACAGAATTTATCCCTCCTCCTCCCAACATTGCTTCAGCCCAGTCCAGTGCTCTCCCTCTTAACAGTCCTGTAACATACGCTACCTTGGCCTGGTCTGTCGTGAAGGTGACTGGTTGTCGGGAAAAAACCAGAGAACATTGGAGCTGGAATCCTTTGCATCTCCCCAAATCACCGGCATATGGTTCAGGTGGGGGAACAGGTGATCCTCTGAGTGGCTGAGGCGGAGGAGGAGGAGGCAGAGCGGGGGATGGGGCTAATTGGCCTGAAATTATCTCCAAACATTTTCCCATCTGAGACATTTGGTTACCTAAGGCTTGTTGGGTCTCCAATAAACCCTGAAGTAACTGGTGATGTTCTCCTAACAAAATATCATGGCTGGAAACAGCCTTCTGAAATGCATTTGTGTCTGCTGAGTCCATTGTTAGGGCCAGATCGTTCTGTTATGATCTTGTTCACAAAAGCGTGGACTCAATTGCAGGCACAAAACACAAGTCTCTTGAAGGTGTAATAAATATAAATTTATTACAATAATATAAATTGGAACTGTGAACAGGGGCTGGAGTTCCTGGAGGTAAGGATCCAGGTCGAGGAGGAGCAGCGTGCAGGAGTGAGCAGGCAGGTTGGTTCCAGGAAGCAGCAACAGCTGACAGGTGAACAGACCTGAACAAAGGACAAAAACAGTGTGAATCCAAAAATCCAAAAAACAACACGAGCATGAGCAAGTCCAAAAACCAAGATATAAGGGAGCCTGAATATGTCATGTACCACTGTGGGTGACGGAGCGATCTGGCGATGAGTGGCAGGAAGACCGGGGTAGATATACTGCAGGTGTGTGTGATGATTGGTTGATTGTTTTCAGCTGCTCCAGCAGTGCCCGCCCAGGAGGAGAAGGAGGAGGAAGGCCACACCTCCCAACACACTGACAGACTAGACAAACAGGGAAAAACACACAGGAGACAAAAGGGCAGGGAAACAGAGGAAACACAAGGAAACACTAGACTGCCAAGATGATAACATGACAGGCAGAGGAAACGTGAAAACAGACCTCCTCTGCCGAGTATCCTTCTAGCTAATGTCCAGTCACTGGATAATAAACTGGATGAACTCAGGAGCAGGATTAAGAACTGTAACGCTGAGGTTTCCACGCAGATGTGGCTCGACACCTACATCCTAGACTCGACCCCTACATCCCAGACTCGACCCCTCACATCCTAGACTCGACCCCTACATCCCAGACTCGACCCCTACATCCCAGACTCGACCCCTACATCCTAGACTCGACCCCTACATCCCAGACTCGACCCCTCACATCCTAGACTCGACCCCTACATCCTAAACTCGACCCCTACATCCCAGACTCGACACCTACATCCTAAACTCGACCCCTACATCCCAGACTCGACCCCTACATCCTAAACTCGACCCCTACATCCTAAACTCGACCCCTACATCCCAGACTCGACACCTACATCCTAGACTCGACCCCTACATCCCAGACTCGACACCTACATCCTAAACTCGACCCCTACATCCCAGACTCGACCCCTACATCCTAGACTCGACCCCTACATCCCAGACTCGACACCTACATCCTAAACTCGACCCCTACATCCTAGACTCGACCCCTACATCCCAGACTCGACACCTACATCCTAAACTCGACCCCTACATCCCAGACTCGACCCCTACATCCTAGACTCGACCCCTACATCCCAGACTCGACCCCTACATCCTAAACTCGACCCCTACATCCCAGACTCAACCATTGTCCCAGAGGAGCTCTCCATTCACCGCCAGGACCCGACAATAACTTCTGGAAAGAGCAGGGGGGCGTCTGCTTCATGATCAACAACAAGTGCTGCTCAGATGTGGAGATCATATCTACGGACTGTTCCTCTAATCTAGAGCAAAATATGATCGAATGACATCCTTATTATCTCCCAAGGGAGTTTACATCGGTTGTTCTCACAGCGGTGTACAGACCACCACCCCAAGCACTAGACGAGGACCGAGACCTCACGGCCGAAGGCTGCTTTTATTGTGGTCGGGGATTTGAACCACGCCAAACTGAAGAAAGTCCTGCTGAGATAACACCAACACATCAGTCACATCTTGAGGAAGAGACCGGCGACGTTGAAAACAGCCTGCACTTTCACAACTACTCGCTGACTGCTAACGTTACTCACGTTAAATAGCAGTCCACTTCCGTGTTTTGGTACGTTTGGTTTTCACACCTGATGCGAACCGTACCCGAGTACACATGAAACTGAACTCCAGACCACCTTTTCAAGTGTACTCGAGGACGGATTGACGAACCGTACCCGAGTACGGTACGCAGCGTTCACACTAGTCAACAAACTGGACTTTGGGGACAAGTGTACTCGGATCCGGGCCCGGGTCCCTGATGTGGAAGCACCCTCAGTGAATAGCATTAAATCAAGTCACTATGTGCATTGACAGAAGGGTTAAAGTTAAACAGTCTTGCTTAGCCATGAGCCATTGCTGTTCCAATTCTGTGCTAAGGTAGGCCCAGTTACTTTACCATGTCCATGGAAGGAAAAAGGGGATTCTTTATTAACTGGAGATTCAATCTGTTGAAGATGGAAGAGCCAGGCGGGGAGAGTTGGTACCGGTGGCATAAGATGCCCTCCTTGCTGGTCGCAGCTTGGCACTAACTTGTAATAACTTGTAAAGTTAGCTGGCAGACTTTGGTCGTAGTGTCTGGCACTAAACTTGTTTACTCTGGGTTAGCATGGCAAACTGAGCAGAGCAGGAATCTTAAAGAGGCAGGCGGGCCGTCTTCTGTTGGTAACAGGCCGTAGTTCAGAGCTTCAGTATGTGTGCGGTCCTTGTATACCTGTGTTATAACTGTTGGGCTGTAATGAGAGTCCTGGAGGCCTCGGAGCTCCCAGGTGTCTCGGTGACCTGCAGGTTAATAGAATTAAAAGCTGCAGTGAGGCGTTCAGGGGCCGACGGACAGGGAGACGCTCCCTTTCTCTGGAGAGACTCCAGCCTTCAGACCAGCCAACCTTTTATCCATCCTATTATCCATCCTATTATCCATCCTTTTATCCATCCTATTATCCATCCTATTATCCATCCTATTATCCATCCTTTTATCCATCCTATTATCCATCCTTTTATCCATCCTATTATCCATCCTATTATCCATCCTATTATCCATCCTATTATCCATCCTATTATCCATCCTATTATCCATCCTTTTATCCATCCTTTTTATCACATTATAAATGTGAGTTCTGGAAAGGCTTTCCAAAAGACTTGGCAGCTTGTTTGTCAGTCGGTGTTCTGGTTCCTACTAAAGGTGTTGGATGGGTTTGAGCTCCGGGATCTGTCGAGTTCTTCCACACCGAACTGGGACAGCCACTTCTTTATGGACCAGTTCTTTTCTTCATTGGGACGTTGAAGGGTCATACTGTGTTTTATGGAGTGATTAAAGTTGTGAGTGCTCAGTGAAGTTTCATGGTAGTCCGTCTTTTAGATCATGATATGTTTTTATGTTCAAATGTCAAACGATGGCAGTAGAGGAAAGGTTAGTTTAGGACCATGAATGTCTGAATTTCATCAGAATCTGGTCAGTAGTTGTTGAGTTTTCTTGCTGTGGACCAAAGTATGCTGGAAAATCTGAAGTTTCATCATGCGTTGACAGTGAAGTGTAGATCCCTGGAGATCCCCATAGATCCCAGGAGCTTTCATTAGCGCCTGTTATCAGTGTCTGATAAACATCTATTACTGGGCTTCTCTCTTTGCTCCCAGAGGGCTAATTACCATCAGGAACTGTTAAGATAAGTGTCACAGTGGACCTCATTAATGAGAAACATTAACACTCATTACTGGCTGCTGTGGTAACTGGAACACTGGTGGACCTCTAGGGGGCGGTGTCGTCCTCTGAGCTCCCAACATGCAACACTTTATAGTTAAAGTGTTTTGGTTGTTAACTGCACAACAAAGTTTTATGTAAATGCAAAACTCTGATATTCAAGAGAGCACAGAGAGTCCAGTTCCAGTTGGTTTATAGTGTGATGTAGTCCTGCTCCTGGACAATCAGAGTTATAATCACGTTTATTGGTCAAATATACCGACACATCCAAAGGAAAGACACTCAGTGTGCTCCAATCCACGTACTTCCAGAAGTACACTTCAATGTAGTGCACTGTGTGCACGCTGTACTTACTTGAGTAGTGTGTGAATTCAACAGGGTAGGGTCGTCTCTAATCGAATACTCTGCGGCGCACATATCGGAAATGACAACATTTCAAAAATACCTGCTAACCGCCAAAATATCTTCTTCTTCTTCTTCTTCTTCTTATTCTTCTTGTTCTTCTTCGGGGTTTTACGGCAGCTGGCATCCTTTGTGTTGCTGCTGCCTCCTTCAGGTTTTACCCGTCTACTACACGCCAAAACATCTGCCTGCTTTGTTGATCAAGAATACACAGAAAATGAAAGTAAAGCCGAAATTACGTTTCCAACGCCTACGTCTACAATGTGTCCTCCTGTTGGCTGAAAATGCACCGGTATGTTTACGTATTGTATTGTTTTAATCTGTAATCATAGCCCATAGACGTCTATAAGGTACGTTGTTCAGCACCTGCAAAATCTCGGGCATCATCTGCCGCCATTTTCACCAATAGTGATCGTGGCTCCGCCCCTTCCGCTGCGTCGCCAAGATGGCGACAATTGAGTGTGAAAAGTGTCCAGCGTTCCACACTCAACGATCTGACCGTTTTGAGTACAACATCCGGGTACTTTGAGTGCACTGCATTTTGTCGTACTTCACAGTGTGAACGCACTTATGCACTCAGAATAGTAAGTGTAAGTACGGGGTAAGGGGAGTGACGCCACAATCACAGCTCCAGTAAAGGCCAAAACGCTGTCAAACAGTGTGGACAACTGGTTTTCTATAAGAGCTGCAGTGATACATAGGCTACCACAGCAGCGGCCTATTACATACAATATAATATCATAATAATAATAATACTGTCTCATAATACAGCTCAGCCTTCCTCTATAGATCAGAGGGAATCCAAAACGTATTATGAGGTAACGCAAAATTCTGGGTTTGTGTATAAGCCTTATTAACATCTGGTGACGTAATAAATCACATTGACAGGAATGTTTTAATGTGTCATAGACAGAATATAATAACACACTGTATACATATTAAGGACTGAATGAGGTTTGTACTGAATGTGATGTTAGAGGTCTGCAGTGTTCAGGGATCAGTGTGTTGTTCTGTAGCTCCATCTGCTGCTCTCTATCTACTACTGCAGAGTCCAGTTACTACTGGGACCACATCAGCACACTGACAACAACTCAGGACCAAGAGGGCTTTAATCTCAGAGTTCTTACAGTAATGAGTCTGCATGTGTTTATAACATGGTCCTGACTGCCCTTCACAACATACAGGACAGACTGGTTAGCAGTGGTGGTTCTGACCCATTTAACCCTCTAAGACCCACAATAGAGACGTTTTAGTCTCTTTTAGGGGGTCCAGGTTGTCTTTAGGGGGAGATCGCAGGTCAACAGTAGATGTCACATAGAAGTAAGTAAGTAAGTAAGTAAGACTTTATTTATATAGCACATTTCATACAGGAGTTGCAGTTCAAAGTGCTTTACATAAAATAAATTAAAAACAAGCAGCAAGAGCAGTGCATGGAGTCAACAAAATCATGATCAAAATAATAAAACATTTTAGAACAGTAGAAAGTGGTGAACATCATCTGAAAGCTGGAAACTTGAAGATTAATCTGAGATGCTGCTCAGCGCTGAGGGTCAAGTTGTTCTATAGTCATAAATCAGAAATGAACATGAATGAATTAAATAACTTGTGAAAGTGTATCAGGGTTTAGATCATGATGACAGACAGATACACGTTTTAAAATATTAGCTTTTTTAAGTTTCAGTGTGTGAACTTTGTTTCTCTGCAGGTTGATGAAGGTGAACTTTCTTCTTCTTCTTCTCTGGTTCTTCGTGTCGATCGGTGCCGGAGATGGTTCAGTGGGTAAAGATGCCGACCGCCAACGTTGAGGCCGTGGGTTCGATTCCTGTCTGAGGTATGCCACACAGGAGTGTGTGTGATGAATGTGTGTGTGTTGGTTTCATTTGTCGGCAAACAATTTCAAAACCTGCGATCACGAAAGCCGTTCGCTGAGATTTCACGTCGATTTCAACTTGCGAATTTACAAATTTACAACATCGTCCAACAAGGAGGAAACAGAACACGTAAGTCCAAGAGAGCCCCGGTGGTGGAGCAAGCCAGCTGGCTTGATGGGCATTTCTTAAATATGTAGTATGTAATGAGCGTGTAATTAAGGTCATTATGTACGATATCGGCCTCCAAACCGCCGGGTCAATTATGTCACAAATTCTGAAGAAAAGAAAGTCTCCACAAAGCTCCGCTGTTTTAATAAGAAATCTTTAATGTGTTTTATGGCATCAATGATGTGTAAATATGTAAATATGTCTTTTGACAAATGTCCAACACCACAAACAGGATATACTGTATAACAAGAAGTTACAGGGACAAAATATGGCATTTCTTCTTTTTTTCATTGTGAAGACTACAAACACTGCAAAACATGAAAAGTTGAGTATTATTGTTTAATATTGTGGATTAATAAAGTTTAACCTTCTTTCAAATTTCTGATCCATTAAATTTGGTTATTGAATAATTGTGACCAATCTGCGTACTCATCTGGACATGTTACCTTTCAGGGCTTCCGTACATTCACTAACTTCAATGTGACTGATGATAATAACACTCGTATTCATATAAAACGTGAGGCAAACTAAATGTTTCTGATAGTGAGATTAATGTGTGTTCAGTTATAAGACAAACAGTCATCATGTAAACAAATCTATTATTTCATCATTTTGATCATCACAAACAGATGGAAGCCTGGCACATTATTAAATGTTGTATTCATCTATTAAATACATTTAATGGTGATATTCATCTTGTGAAACAGTTCTAAAACCAGCTTGAAGTGGAGTTTAGTTTGAGATCATTTCTTTTAAACAAATGTGATTAAACATCGAGCTGCATAAAACGTCTCCTTTTCTTTAGTAGTTCTTTTAAGATCTCCTTAGAAAAAGATCAATTTCTCACAGCTGTATGTGAAGCTGTGATGTTTAAATAAACATGTTTGGTTTGTGATGCATTTGAAGTTAATTTTCAGGTGTGTGCACGTTCCCATCAACAAAAGATACGACAGTTTTTTAAATGAAAATGTGCCAATAAGTGTGTTTGTAGAGAGATAAAACCCTGTGGAGACTCTTATTTCTCTCATTCCAACAACACATTCAGATTATATTTACTCTGTTTTCTTTGACACATTCATCAAACAGCAGTTTCTCTTCCTCGGTTCACTTTGACTTCTCTTTCTCTCTGAATCTGGTTTTAACAGAATTCACCAGAAAATCACTAGAGAACAAGAACACCATTAGTTTGGTTTCTAGTTGATTCTCTTGAGCAGAAATGGCGTTACCATGGCAACTTTACAGAGAAGTCGACTTGACTTTGGCAAATCAGTAAGAATTTGATGCTGTATCGCAGATGTTTCTAGAAACACGTTACGAACGATGCTTGGGGAAGAAAAATATAATTTTGTGCAACTGGATGCTAAACTCTTAAATGCAACACAGAGCATCACGTCATTTACAGCTCAGTCAAACAGCAGTTTGTGAAATAGTCACGAAATTTAATGTATTGATTAGTGTACAGAGACACAACTTTCACATTTGTTACGTGATGGTCATCCGTCCACGTAGTTGTGAACCAGGAAGCATAAAGAGCGGTGAACGCAGAGTAGGGAGGAGGTCGGGGAGGATGGGTGGGTCTCAAAATACCAGATTTTTACCAGGAGACCGATGTTGGTGCCCCGTGTGAGGCCAGAAGTCAACGTGGATTTATTTGTCACGTAACTTCCGTACATAAGTTACGGCACTTCCGGTGTTATTTTAACCCAAACCGCCATCTTTTCCTAAACTTAACTAAGTAGTTTGTTGCCTTAACCTAACCAAGTCCATCTTTTCTTAAACATAACTAAGTAGGTTGTTGCCTAAACCTAACCAAGTCCATCTTTTCTTAAACCTAACTAAGTAGGTTGTTGCCTAAACCTAACCAAGTCCATCTTTTCTTAAACATAACTAAGTAGGTTGTTGCCTAAACCTAACCAAGTCCATCTTTTCTTAAACATAACTAAGTAGGTTGTTGCCTAAACCTAACCAAGTCCATCTTTTCTTAAACTTAACTAAGTAGTTTGTTGCCTAAACCTAACCAAGTCCATCTTTTCTTAAACTTAACTAAGTAGTTTGTTGCCTTAACCTAACCAAGTCTATCTTTTCTTAAACCTAACTAAGTAGTTTGTTGCCTAAACCTAACCAAGTCTATCTTTTCTTAAACCTAACTAAGTAGGTTGTTGCCTAAACCTAACCAAGTCCATCTTTTCTTAAACCTAACTAAGTAGGTTGTTGCCTAAACCTAACCAAGTCCATCTTTTCTTAAACCTAACTAAGTAGGTTGTTGCCTAAACCTAACCAAGTCCATCTTTTCTTAAACCTAACTAAGTAGTTTGTTGCCTAATCCTAACCAAGTCCATCTTTTCCTAAACCTAACTAAGCAGTTTTATTTTGAAAAGACCGGAGTGGAAATTGAGCCATGTGTCACGTGTTGCTGGACATTCGTAGGAAAAAGCACAAATAACGTGTTGTTGAAAGTCGTGCTGGGAGTCACAAGAAAAAAGTGAAATTCATGTTTATGAACACGAATCAAATAGATTAAATTTCGTGACTATTTCACGATCTGCCGTGAGACTATGACGTCATTTGACACCCGTAGAAAACATCAAACGTGCCGTAGTTCGGGTTCAGCAGCCGGGATGTTCTGATCTCGATGTGACATAATAGTTGTTTTTGGAGACAGTCGCTGTGCCTCAGTGCTGTGGATGTTTCCTGATGGGTGAAACCCACAATGACATGAAGATCATGCTATTTGATTAAAATTCTGCTTTCAAAGCATTAGAAATGATCTGTGGCCTTTTGTTGATTGTTTTACAAACTCTGATGTATCCACATATCTGAGGCTCCTCTGTGCAAACTCATCCGATAACTCTTTATTTTACAGGTCCGCAAACTTCATGGTTATTAGGTGATAATTAGCAAGTAACCTATTGGAAATTTCTTTTGAATTAATGCCAAATTAGCCCAATATTTACCTCAAAATGTACTGTATATCTCACCATTGTGTGACTTAATGTCTACACAAATCTATCCTGGTAGCTGATGTCATGATTCAGGGAGGTTTTTAAGACATTTATTATTATTATCTATTTATCAGCAGACATGGAAATGATCAGCTATTGGGAAATAGTGGAATATAATTATTATATAATGTTTATAACAAAGTCATTTTCGATAAATGTTTGAGGTAAATATTGAAGTGATTTGTCAGTAATTCCTAATAGGTTACTTGCTAATTATCACCTAATTACCATGAAATGTGTGGACCTGTAAGATGAAGTGTTACCACTCATTTAGTCTCTTTCTAACCCTCACGCCTACATTTTCTGGTGGAAATCATTATTTGCAAAGAGACCAGATGGAGTATCGGTTTATGGCGGGTACGGTAGATTGAACCTTTATCTGAAATTCATTTCTATTTAAACAAAACCATCATTGTTCACTTGTTTGGTGAAAATGAAGACTGATTTTAAACTTTTATCGGTGAACCGACTCGCCACCGTCACACCCTCACGGAGCCGGATCTCCATCAGATGGCTTTCCCCAGGATGAGGATGCTCATGAGGAAGACCATGATGAAGAAGAGCCACATGAAGAAGCGATCCATGACCTTGGCGACCTTCCTCCACTCCCCGATACGCAGCTGAGCGGCTCGCTGGTCCTGGTACGAGTTGGCAATGTACTCAACGTTCCTGCGTAGTCCCTGGTGCTGGCAGACACACTGGGTTCTCACCAAGATCTCCCTCCTTCTCTCCCCCCCGGCGCCGCCTCCTCCTCCGTCACCTCCTACGCCTTTCTTTTCCTCCACATGCTCTCCTCCTCCTCCTGCTCCTCCTGCTCCTCCTGCTCCTCCAGCGTTGGACTCCTCCGGCTCCCCTTCAGGTCCTCCAGCAGCTCCTTCCTCCTCCGAGTGGTCGATGGTCACAAACAGATCCTCCTTCCAGTCCGTCTGGTTGGTCGGATCCCGTCCTAGCTTCAGAGACTCCCCGTCCTCCTCCACCCTGCCCCCCCACACCTGCCCGTTCACATCCCAGCTGGTTCCTTTGGGGTTGCTGCCGTTGGCCGACGGGGCTTCGGACTCCTCCTGAGACAGAGGTTGTTTCCTGGACGACGTCCCGCCGAGGCAATTCTCTCCGACCTCGTAGACGAAGCAGATGCGGGCGAGGTAGTTGAGGATGAAGCGCTCGGCCCACCGCGGGACGGGACGGGCCTCGGGACCGCAGTGGTGGATGTTCATGATGAAGATGGTGAGCGCTGTTGATGCAGTGACCATCGTCATGGTAGCGATGTAATACTTTCCTGTTGAAGAAGGGAAGTGAAGATCAGTTAGAGTTCAAAATGCTCACACAGGTAAATCTTTAAAGGGTAGCGGCTAGAAGGGAGCTGCAATCTGGGGAAACTCTCGCTAGATGGTTGACTTCAAATATTTAAGGTTAGGATAGGTCGTCGGGCAGCGAGTCTTGCAAGAGTTTTTGCAGATCTCAGATCAGATTTTGTGGTTTGCGACCTCTTGAAAGTCTCAATGTCAAATGTCAGCTTTTGCCAGAAGAGTTCCTTTCAGCCAGAAAAAGTGAACAACATCAACTTGTTTCCTAAATATTAAAAAAAAATCACAAATTATTAATCTCTTGTTAAAAGGGGGGTTCATTTTGTCCCCTCACACCTTAAAATACTCGAGGCGGTGCGCCGCCACCGGCTCTAGGTCGGCTTGGAAAGGCTCGGGGTGAAGGTGCTTCCCGGGGCCGTGACCAAAGTGCTCGCTGCTCCCTCTCACGTAAAAGGCGCCAGGGGTCTGCGGTGATGTCGGCAACCCACCCGACCCGTCTTGAAACACGGACCAAGGAGTCTAACTCACGTGCGAGTCAGAGGGTGACAGCAAAACCCTGTGGCGCAATGAAAGTGAGGGCCGGCGTGCGTTGGGCCCAAAAATACTTTTTCCCATAGGCTTCCATTGGGAAAGAGACGTCTGTAACTCAGAGGATCATTTCTTTGTTGAGGTGAATCAACTCCCCAGGATGAACACTCTGATAGTCCTGATTTAAATGAATCCAGAGTTCCTTCCTCTGTTCATGTGGATGAGACCCAGACCGAGGCTGGAGCGAGGGCTGTGAGGAGGAGTTAGCAAGCTGTGACGGAGTTGAACCAAGTCACATCTTAAAATCTACTTTACTTTATACTGGAATGAGTTTTCAGCGGATTTGTATGTTTATCTTTGACAGAGACAGTTATTTCTGGTCGTACAATGTAAGTTTAACATGTAGTTAAAATATTCAGGATACAACAGTTGTACTCGTTGTACCTCTTTAGTGTAACTGTCTGTACAGAGAGTTCTGAGAGGATTAACTGCTGTTGGCGACACTGAGACCTGAAGGTTGAACTTCTGAGAGATCATTGATTCCTTTTAAATAACCGCTGACGGGCCTCATCGACCTGCAGCCCTCCTCCTTCACTCTGCTGTTAGCCAGCAGACATCAACACGCTGTTTACTGCCGGGCTCACAACCAGAATCTTTAGAAACACAAAGACAGCACACGCAGAGGAACTGCAGATCTGCTGGTCTGGTAACCGTCTCCTCCTGAACAACAGGAAACTGTATCCCAGCTTATCCAACATTCATTTAAAACTCATCCACGTACAGTCTCCTCTGATCTGAGGCTCTTATTCTGAAGGGGGGAGGAGGAGGATGCAGGTGCAACATACCAACCAGTTGCAGGTTTAACACCACATCCAGCCTGGGAACGCCAGGAACGTCGCCTGCGTCGTATTTGTCGCGTGGCGGCTGTGTGATTGACACGTCGGGCGTTCTTTCTTTCTATATAGAGTTTGCCTTTTAATGGCCGTTTTATTTCATTATAAATGTAATTTCTATTTATTTTAGACAGAGAAAGGTTCAAAAAGGTGTGTAATTTGTAAATAATAGTAATAATCCACCATTAAAACCCCGTACTATATTCATTCATGGAGCTCTCCAAGTCACTGCATGTTCTACAACACTGTCCTTCACATATTTCAGAATAAAAGCCTCGTGTTAACAAATTAAGGAATTCTGTCCACAGAAAAAACTTTTAAGGGCTTTTATTTTGAAATGAAAGTAGGAAGTATTGATTTAAAAGTATTTACTTTTTTTCATCTCCGTAACATATTCTACAGATAGAGACATGTAAACTGTAGTAATGTAGCTGATATGATGTCAATATACAGTCAATAGATCACCTTCACTGTCTGTTGTTGCTGTGAACCGCGCGCTCCAGACGTTCCCAGAGTGATGGTTCAAGGACCAGTATGCAACATTTAGGGGATCTATAAATATAATATTTATAAGTATGTTTTCTTTAGTGTATAACCACCTGAAACTGAGAGTGCTTTCACATCAGGGACCCGGGCCTGGATCCGAGTACACTGGTCCCTAAAGTCCAGTTGGTTTTATTCGTGTGAACGCTCCGTACTGTACGTGAACAGGTGGTCTGGAGTACGGTTCATGTGGACTCGGGTACGGTTCACATCAGGTGTAACGTAACGCCCCCTAACAAGACTCCTGAGTCCTCTCACCTATCAGCGGGACGCTCTCGGAGGGCGGCATGCTCTCAGCCACCAACAGCTGAAACACGGTGAGGGCCAGCAGCACCGTGACGCCCAGAGACACCTTTTCACCGGAGTCGGCCGGCAGGTAGAAGCCCAGCGGAGCCAGAAAGGAGATCATCATGCAGGGGATGAGGAGGTTGAAGATGTAGAAGGAGGACCGTCTCTTCAGGTGGAGGCTGAAGGTGATGTCCGGGTACGGGTCTGAACAGCAGCCGTACAGGATGACGTTCTTCTTCGCCGGCATGCCCAGAACCTGAGTAGAGAAATCATTAGTGAAAGAATTACATTCAGGAATGAGGTGTTAGTCTGAGCAGGTCACCGCTCACCTCCCACTCCACGTTGGGGACAAAGTCGGCCAGGTCGGCGGTGTCCAAGGCGTTGAACAAGTCCATCTGGTTACCGTTGTGAGTCCACGATCCGAAGGTCAGGTGACACTGCTGCAAGTCGAAGGGGAAGAAGGCCACGTCCACGGAGCAGGAGCTCTTAGTGATGGCCGGCTGGTCCCACATCACCTTGCCGTCGTTACTTATAACCACGTTGGTCTCCATGGAGCTGGAGAACTCGTCGTCTGCACTGTGGAGGAGGAAGAAGAGCAGGAACAGGAGATCAGAGAAGGTCATAACAGGTCATTCATCAGTCAGATACCACCTACCAGTTGCACTACGTCACCTACCTGTTATAGAGCACTATGTCACCTACCTGTTATACAGCACTACGTCACCTACCTGTTATAGAGCACTACGTCACCTACCTGTTATACAGCACTACGTCACCTACCTGTTATACAGCACTACGTCACCTACCTGTTATAGAGCACTATGTCACCTACCTGTTATACAGCACTACGTCACCTACCTGTTATACAGCACTATGTCACCTACCTGTTATACAGCACTACGTCACCTACCTGTTATACAGCACTATGTCACCTACCTGTTATACAGCACTACGTCACCTACCTGTTATACAGCACTACGTCACCTACCTGTTATAGAGCACTACGTCACCTACCTGTTATACAGCACTACGTCACCTACCTGTTATACAGCACTATGTCACCTACCTGTTATACAGCACTACGTCACCTACCTGTTATACAGCACTACGTCACCTACCTGTTATAGAGCACTACGTCACCTACCTGTTATACAGCACTACGTCACCTACCTGTTATACAGCACTACGTCACCTACCTGTTATAGAGCACTACGTCACCTACCTGTTATACAGCACTACGTCACCTACCTGTTATACAGCACTATGTCACCTACCTGTTATACAGCACTACGTCACCTACCTGTTATACAGCACTACGTCACCTACCTGTTATAGAGCACTACGTCACCTACCTGTTATACAGCACTACGTCACCTACCTGTTATACAGCACTATGTCACCTACCTGTTATACAGCACTACGTCACCTACCTGTTATACAGCACTATGTCACCTACCTGTTATACAGCACTACGTCACCTACCTGTTATACAGCACTACGTCACCTACCTGTTATAGAGCACTACGTCACCTACCTGTTATACAGCACTACGTCACCTACCTGTTATAGAGCACTACGTCACCTACCTGTTATACAGCACTACGTCACCTACCTGTTATACAGCACTATGTCACCTACCTGTTATACAGCACTACGTCACCTACCTGTTATACAGCACTACGTCACCTACCTGTTATAGAGCACTACGTCACCTACCTGTTATACAGCACTACGTCACCTACCTGTTATACAGCACTACGTCACCTACCTGTTATACAGCACTATGTCACCTACCTGTTATACAGCACTACGTCACCTACCTGTTATACAGCACTACGTCACCTACCTGTTATAGAGCACTACGTCACCTACCTGTTATACAGCACTACGTCACCTACCTGTTATACAGCACTACGTCACCTACCTGTTATACAGCACTACGTCACCTACCTGTTATACAGCACTATGTCACCTACCTGTTATACAGCACTACGTCACCTACCTGTTATACAGCACTACGTCACCTACCTGTTATACAGCACTACGTCACCTTCCTGTTATACAGCACTATGTCACCTTCCTGTTATACAGCACTATGTCACCTACCTGTTATACAGCACTACGTCACCTACCTGTTATACAGCACTACGTCACCTACCTGTTATACAGCACTATGTCACCTACCTGTTATACAGCACTACGTCACCTACCTGTTATACAGCACTACGTCACCTACCTGTTATACAGCACTACGTCACCTACCTGTTATACAGCACTACGTCACCTACCTGTTATACAGCACTATGTCACCTACCTGTTATAGAGCACTATGTCGGGTCTCCATACGTAGCTGCTGGGGATGCGGATGGTGTCGAGGCCGTCGTAGTCCTCCTTCTTCCAGGTGAGGTAGGCATCCATCCACACCTGGCGGACCCACAGGTAGGTAGTCAGGATCTGGTTCCGCTCATCCTGGTGAAAGGACACGTTCACATCAGCCAACCAGAGGACGGCATGTCAGGGTCACGTTTAGCTCCGCAGAGACGTGAATATTACACGTCTTTATTAACGTACGGTACCAGCAGGGGGCAACAGAGACTTGGAAAACCAATTAGTTAGGGTAAGCCAAAACGTCACAAGTACGTAAACTAAGTAAAACACGTACAGAAACAACGCAACAGTTTGTGACACGTGACAACCGTCACTAACGTATCTTGCAAAACAAAACACTCATCTCGAACACGGGTCTCCCGCTTCAAAGTCTTGTTTGTCGGGTCGGGGAGAACATCACGGTTGGGCTTAAAATAAGTACGTAAATTAAGTAAAGCACGAACGGAACAATGGAACTGTCGGATGAAAGTCGGAAAAATGTCCGAAACATATCCGAAAAAAGGCCTAAAAATGTCCGAAATAAGTCAGAAATAAATCTGTTAAATTAATTATCTGAAAAGTCAGTAAAAGTCTGAACAATGTCCAAAAAATATCAGAAAAATGTCTGAAATAAGTCCGAAATAAAGTCTGTTAAATGTCTGAAAAATTTCAAATATATATATACAGTATATATATAGTATATATATATATATAGCGTCACATTGACTCGCTTTCTTCCGGTTGGACAGGCGGGTCTATTACGACATGAAAACACACCATCGGGGTTCATCGGTCGGGGTTGTGATTACCATGTCGATGATCTGGGAGAGCGTGATCTGCAGCGTGACGTTGATGATGTGGTCGGTGTCCTCCACCGGACGCAGAGCGTTGGTGTAGTTAGTGAACAAGTCAGTCAGCAGCTTCTGAGCGTAGCGACCGTGAGCGGCCAAACACACTGGAGAGAACAGAGAGAGAGAGAGAGGAGAGAGAGAGAGAGAGAGAGAGAGAGAGAGAGAGAGAGAGAGAGAGAGAGAGAGAGAGAGAGAGAGAGAGAGAGAGAGAGAGAGGGAGAGAGAGAGAGAGACGTCTTTATTAAACCAGGTAGTTTGAAAGTCTGTCACTGAGTGATGAAGTTACACGATTGGTCAGCTGAGTGTTGGAGCTTCCGCATTGGCCGTTGCTCTTTCACAATGAAAAGGCGGAACAGTACTTTGTCCAGCGCGACGCGTCCGACTCACCAAACTTGGACCAAGTTGTGAAACGATCTAGTTGTAAAGTGAAACCAGATCAGCAGTAGTATCATCGCCTGTTTCCCTCTTAACATGTTATCAGAAGTAGATTTTGGTTGATTGTTTAGACGGAAGGACTTCTGCATATTGGTTTCTGGACAATATCTGTCATTGATTTGTGTTGTTTATTGATTTACAATAATAAATATATACATACATTTACATAAAGCAGCATATTTGTCCACTCCCATGTTGATAGGAGGATTAAATACTGGACTAATCTCCCTTTAAGGTTCATTTAGAACAGATAAAACATGTATGATTAATCCCAATGAACCATTTGAATGGATGGTCGGCCCTGAACTCTTCATGTGAACCTGTTGGTATGTTGAATGCTACGAGGTTACATCGTGGCTACAGTCCTTTTCTCTGCTGCTTTATTCTCTGTCCTGATTTTCTTTTAATCCTGAAGCGTCTGATATCTCCATCAGTCTGAGCACACACACATCCCATAATAACACACACACACACACGGAAACCACATTTCCCTCTTCAATTAACCTGCTAATCAGCTAAAGGTTTTATATATTAACGTCTGCAGACTGATAATTCCTTTAAATCCTGTGACAACTAATGATGATGATGATGAAGGACAGAAACGATGCTGATGAGGGTCTGACCAATACTTTATGCAAAGTCACATGCACTATAAATGTGTTATTGTCTCCTATTCTAAAACGGTGTATCTGGATGTTTCTGCATCCTGGGGTCCATAAACAGTCTAAGAATCATATAAACTGTGTCTCACTGTAAAGCTGAGACTCTGGTGGATCCAATGAGCCCAACTGGATTCATGTGTGATGATGTTAGTCCCCATAGGAGACATTTCATTGACCTCCCTGTATAAAATGACCTGTGGTGACCTCTAGGATAATCACAGCCTCATGAAACTTTACAGCTACAAACTAGAGACCTAGAGCATTCAGAGGATGTTCACCACTTCTATGTGACATCTACTGTTGACCTGGTATCTCCCCCTAAAGACCCCCTGGACCCCCTAAAGAAGACTAAAACAGGTGTGTTGTGGGTCTCCTGTGAGAGTTTGAAAAAGACCAGTAAAATGCAGAAGCTAAATGACGTCAGAACCTCAACATCAAACAAACCTCCACCGTCCTTATTTCAACGTGTTCATCGGTGTTTGATTTGGCAAACGGTCAAAACTGTGAAGATAAAAGCAGCTGGGGACGTTCAGCATCCATAAACTGTCTGATCAGATCAGAAGAACACTGGAAACATGTGATGTAATATCATTCTAGTTTATCGCCTCCAGTGTTAACGTCAGAGGAACGTTCCCTCAGAGCAGATAAAGACTCGTCTCCTCCATCAGGCTGATATCTCATCCTGTAACCATAGAGGTAAACAGTGAAACAGCCAGCACACTTCAGTCCTGTAAACTGTTTAGAAGAATCTGTTAAAGACAAAGACGTCTTTATCAGCTGCAGTCAGTCGTCTTGAGACAGCAGAGGAATGAAGTTCAGTCGCCAGAGGAACGTCCTGGAGGGTCTCAGTGAAACGTGTTGTCGGCCGTTTGAACACATGATGAAACGTGTTCGTCATTTCATGGAGACTTTAAGAACAACAGCTTCAGACTGAGGGGGAACAGAGGAGCTGCTGGGATCAAAGTAACACATTCAAACATCTAAACATGTTCTAGTAGAAACACTAAATACAGTTTCACCTGAAGATAACCCTAGTATGTCCTCTTTAATAAACACTTTCTCACCATTAACCCAACATTTACTTTCATCATTCTGCGTTCTGAAAGTCAGGTACCAACGTTTTGTAGACTTTATGAGTATTTGTTCCGACTTCAGGAGGTTACAGTCCGAAAGATTCCTCCAACACCACATGAATGAAGCATCAGACACAGCTAGTGTTCTCACAAAAGGCTCCTATATGTCCATTAGCAGGACTAACTGGTCACTGGTACATAGACTGTATATAAGAAGTGGACGGAGTCACCGTGACATCACCCGTTGGTTTGCTGCTGCTCAGGTTCGGCATTTTGGCCGTCGACATCTTGTTTGTTTTGGAACCAGAAGGTACCTGAGAGGTCGGAGCTAAGAACAACCGAACGCTGAATAACCTTCAATACAGCATGATGTTCATTTAGTAACTGATGGTCCCATTTAGAGTCAAACAGACCATAAAGCAGGGGATGCTTTAGGGCGGGGCTATCTGGTGATTGACAGGTCGCTACCACGCCGTTGTCCGGTCTGGGAGTTCTCCGTGTTTTCGTCTTACAGCTTTAACCCTTTCAATGTGTTTTCACTTCATCAAAGTTAATTAGAACATTTTGGTCGCCTATAAATGTCTTATTCAGCGTTCGGTTGTACTTAGCTCCTCCCTCTGGTGTCACTTCTGGTTGCAGAAAAAACAAAGATGACGACGGATAAAAACAAAGATCACGACGGGCAAAATGCCGAACTTGAGGCTTCAAAACCGCAGTCCACCAATGTGTGACGTCATGGTGACCACGAGCACGTCTCATATCCAGTCTGTGGGTTAGACAGCTCCCCAACAGTGAAGCCAGAACGAGTCGATCATGTTCATTTCATTTTGGGAAGCTGAAAATGTGATCGAGATTAATATTCGATTAATTGTGCAGCCTTAATGCCGGCAGACAAACACCTTATGATCAAGTAATATGAGTGATTCCTTTCTACTCAGGTTGTTTCATATAAAAGATCTTTAGAGGTCTTTAGAGGTCATCCAGGATTTCAAAAGACAAATTACATTTTTTTGTGTTTGTAACAAGTATTTTTATATCTTTCTTAATCCTTTAATTATCTTCTAAATGACCCGTCAGATTAATCTCAGGCCTCCAACCTGGACTCTAGTGAACCGCTGAATTAATAGAAATATCACATGATAAAATGTATTCTGATCCAAACTGCTCTGAACACTCAACAACAAGATTAATAACTGAAGATGAGACATTAGAGATAAAAATAAGCCCTCATACGGAGCTTTAAGAACATGCACTAAAAAGGAAGCACAGGAGACCACCGTCAGCTCAACGACCTTCAGATAACAGACATTCATATATCACTGGACTAAAGGAGGACGGAGGAAAGGTTCAACGTCTTCTGTACAAACATGGAGCTCTGAGGACGACTCATTATGAGAACCAGAACTGAGGACGTCTCTTTAAGAGAACCACAACTGAGGACGTCTCATTAAGAGAACCAGAACTGAAGACGTCTCATTATGAGAACCAGAACTGAAGACGTCTCATTAAGAGAACCAGAACTGAAGACGTCTCATTATGAGAACCAGAACTGAAGACGTCTCATTAAGAGAACCAGAACTGAGGACGTCTCATTAAGAGAACCAGAACTGAAGACGTCTCATTAAGAGAACCAGAACTGAGGACGTCTCATTAAGAGAACCAGAACTGAGGACGTCTCATTAAGAGAACCAGAACTGAAGACGTCTCATTATGAGAACCAGAACTGAAGACGTCTCATTAAGAGAACCAGAACTGAGGACGTCTCATTAAGAGAACCAGAACTGAAGACGTCTCATTATGAGAACCAGAACTGAAGACGTCTCATTAAGAGAACCAGAACTGAGGACGTCTCATTAAGAGAACCAGAACTGAAGACGTCTCATTATGAGAACCAGAACTGAGGACGTCTCATTAAGAGAACCAGAACTGAAGACGTCTCATTAAGAGAACCAGAACTGAGGACGTCTCATTAAGAGAACCAGAACTGAAGACGTCTCATTATGAGAACCAGAACTGAGGACGTCTCATTAAGAGAACCAGAACTGAGGACGTCTCATTAAGAGAACCAGAACTGAGGACGTCTCATTAAGAGAACCAGAACTGAGGACGTCTCATTAAGAGAACCAGAACTGAAGGCGTCTCATTAAGAGAACCAGAACTGAAGACGTCTCATTAAGAGAACCAGAACTGAGGACGTCTCATTAAGAGAACCAGAACTGAGGACGACTCATTAAGAGAACCAGAACTGAGGACGTCTCATTAAGAGAACCAGAACTGAGGACGTCTCATTAAGAGAACCAGAACTGAGGACGTCTCATTAAGAGAACCAGAACTGAAGGCGTCTCATTAAGAGAACCAGAACTGAGGACGTCTCATTAAGAGAACCAGAACTGAGGACGTCTCATTAAGAGAACCAGAACTGAGGACGTCTCATTAAGAGAACCAGAACTGAGGACGTCTCATTAAGAGAACCAGAACTGAAGACGTCTCATTAAGAGAACCAGAACTGAGGACGTCTCATTAAGAGAACCAGAACTGAAGGCGTCTCATTAAGAGAACCAGAACTGAAGACGTCTCATTAAGAGAACCAGAACTGAGGACGTCTCATTAAGAGAACCAGACCGTCCTCAGCTCCGCTCGCCTGTTTAAGGACGACTATACGAACATGACGTGGTGGATTCATCCGTCAATCAGGTGATTATTTAAGAAGTAATTATTATCAACAAGCATCATTAAAGGACCAACAAGATGTTGGTCCGTCTCTCAACACCGTCTGACTTCCTGTCTCTCAGCTCAGAGCTCATTGGTTCCTACTGAGGATTAAAAACACAGATATGTAGTTTAATCTCCTCAAACAGCTGCTGACTGGAGTTCCTATCACACAAACAGAGGAAATAGAGACTCTGTTGGAGACTATTATTTACTATAATGAAACTATTCCTGCAGCTCAAACTGACCTTCAGACGTTTCAATCTGTTTAAATCATATTCTCATGTTTTGGTGTAATAATAATAATGTGGTTGTAACTGAATATGGACTGAAGGCTTCCTGCCTCTGAGTCCAACACCTTCATCCCAGTCAGGACATCCTCGCTCCTTCAGGCCAGCCTCCATTAGATGTGACGTTGTTTATACAGACGGGTGACAGATGAAGGTAGAACCCAACAGTGAGGGTCTCAGTGAGGTGTTGGGAACGGCTTACATGTGCTACATGAGGATCTACTGGAGGGTGAACGTCATTATTACAAATATGTTCCCTTATTTGGTGTTCTGATGGTGATGGTGGAGAGCGCTGTTACTCCATAAGATCCCTCAGGTGTTCAACATACTAAAGAACCCCCTAGAACCTCTTTAATGGCCACTTGAACCCCCAAACACCCACTAGCACCACCTAAAGGAGCTCTAGAACTTCCTCTGTGGCCACAGGAACCTCCTCAATGACCACTAGAACATCATCATGGACAACTAAAAGCTCCTCAATGACCCCTAGAACCTCCGTAAAGACAACTAGAACCTCCTCAAAGGCCACTAGACTCCTCAGTGATCACTGGAACCTCCTCAGTGACAACTCAAACCTCCTCAGTGACCACTAGAACCTCGTCATGGACACCTAAAAGCTCCTCAATGACCACTAGAACTTCCTCAATGACCACAAGAACCTTGTCACTGTCCACTACAACCTCGTCACGGACAACTTAAACCTCCTCAGTGACCACTAGAACCTACTTAAGGGCCCTCGTGTTGGAGAAGAGTGTCGTTTAAGTCAGTGCAACAAAAACTTCCAGAGGTGTTCAATATACTGTGCATACAATATATATAAGAACCCCTAAAATCTTTTTTAGGACCACTAGAACCATCTACCGGACCCCTACAACTGCCTCAAGAGCTACAAGAACCACCGAAAGGGACCCCTTGAATCTCTTTAAGGAAAACTTGAATCTTTTCAAGGACCACTAGAACCTCCTCAATGAATACAAGAACCACCTAAAGGACCACTAGAACCTCCTCAATGAATATAAGAACCACCTAAAGGACCACTAGAACCTCCTGAATGAATACAAGAACCACCTAAAGGACCACTAGAACCTCCTCAATGAATACAAGAACCACCTAAAGGACCACTAGAACCTCCTCAATGAATACAAGAACCACCTAAAGGACCACTAGAACCTCCTCAATGAATATAAGAACCACCTAAAGGACCACTAGAACCTCCTGAATGAATACAAGAACCACCTAAAGGACCACTAGAACCTCCTCAATGAATACAAGAACCACCTAAAGGACCACTAGAACCTCCTCAATGAATACAAGAACCACCTAAAGGACCACTAGAACCTCCTCAATGAATATAAGAACCACCTAAAGGACCACTAGAACCTCCTGAATGAATACAAGAACCACCTAAAGGACCACTAGAACCTCCTCAATGAATACAAGAACCACCTAAAGGACCACTAGAACCTCCTCAATGAATACAAGAACCACCTAAAGGACCACTAGAACCTCCTCAATGAATACAAGAACCACCTAAAGGACCACTAGAACCTCCTCAATGAATACAAGAACCACCTAAAGGACCCCTTGAACATCCTGAATGATGACTTACCTCATCAATGGCTATAGGAACCTTCTGAGACTTCTAGAACCCCCTCAGTGAGCCCTAGAGCCTCTCCAGTAGCTACAGGGACAACCTAAAGGACTGCTAGCCTCTTCAATGACAACTAGAACCTCCTAAACACATACTAGAACCACCTAAAGGATCTCTAGGGTTCACCTTCACAAGCCAACATTCAGTCCGTTTTAATTGAACTCTGGTGTGGTTTGTTGTTGTGGCGGCGGGGGAGGAGGAGCGGCGCCCCGGTAGACTACCAGACGTCTTCCCTTCTATATGTAACGTTACGGCGTACCGGAGTGATCTCTCTCCGCCGTAGTCCCGTAACGTTACAGCATTTAGAGCCGTAACAAAGTCTTGCATCACTTTTAAGTTTTAAAGCGTAGTCACTAAATCGATCTAGATATTCCTCAGAGTGGATCGATCATCCTGCTGTTGATCAGATCATGTTTATTGATCTGTGGAGCGTGACAGCTCGCCATCACCGCCTAGCGCTGTGTGACTAGAATGAGTTTACCCATCAGGCCTGGATCTCTGTGAGGACGAAGCACAGAAACCCGTCTGTAGAGAAGAGAGATAAAGATTCAATTACATATTAATTAGCTTTGGAGTGACTGACATTCAGCCACTTTCATTAGTTCTCACTGTGGACTCAATGAGGAGGGCAACACCAGCAGAACACAGGAATCTACATCTGATCATTACTAGAACCGATATTCAGATCCATTGATCGCCTGGATCGGCCCCTACTATCTACTAATAGATGATGACTTAGAGCTGATCTCTTAGAGCTGATCAGGAGGATCATTAGGACCTGAAGTCTTTGTGTGACTCAACCTGCTGCTCTTCCTCTTCCTCTTCCTCTTCCTCTTCCTCTTCCTCTTCTAGTCTCTGGTCGTTGTTCTGATGTGTTCACGGTTCACGGCGAGCTGCTGACTCAGCATCGACTCCCAGAGGAGCTAAAGTGTGAGCG
The DNA here is from genome assembly GCF_043250625.1 of Sebastes fasciatus. Classification (NCBI taxonomy): domain Eukaryota; kingdom Metazoa; phylum Chordata; class Actinopteri; order Perciformes; family Sebastidae; genus Sebastes; species Sebastes fasciatus. The sequence continues at coordinate 964,237 of NC_133810.1, forward strand.
TTAACAGCTCTGACATCACGCCAGCTGGCACACGCACACAATGCAGCACCATCATCTTTATCATCATCATCTTCATCATCATCACCATCATCATCACCGCCGTCGTCATGGTAACCAGCCAGTCCATACATTCTGAGTGCACAGATGGACAGAGTGGCGTCCATCACAGCTAAGTGCAAACAACCAGATGATGGCATGTTAAGTCAATATGGTGTGTGTGTGTGTGTGTGTGTGTGTGTGTGTGTGTGTACATCACAGTCAGATCTAGTTTCATCCTGTTGATTGTTAAGCTCTTTACAGAGATCAGTAATACTCAATGATGACCTGAACCCCCTAAACACATACTAGAACCACCTAAAGGACCCTAGAGCCCCCTCAATGATGACTTCAGGTCCTCGCCGATTGGAGACGTGTAACCATGGTAACCAACCACGTGTGACCAAAACAACGATTTGTGAGATTTAAAGTCTGAATTAATTATAAATATATATATTAACGCCTAGCAAAGTGAAATCTGATACTTCCAGTTAAGCTGAAGCGTTATTGATGTTACAGAGCTGTCCGTCAACGTCTGTCATGAACGTTGTCGTCACTACCGCATTGCATTGTGGGATATTTCTGCCGCCGTAGTGTCCAGCGTTGCATACTGTAATACTTCACTTGTAAATAGTATGTCATTTGCGGCTACCAGAGACGGCGAATTGCGCCGGACGTAATTGATTTGCATAAAGTAGCCTCGACCTCAACTTTATGCAAATGAGGAGCAGGCGACGTGACGCCCCGTCTTTCGAATCATGCCGCCACGCTACCAGAATGCATTGCTGCACGGCTGCTTACATAGACAATGAATGGGAAGCGTGGAACGGACGGAGGCTGTGGACCTTCACCCTCAGTGAGGGAAGAAGAATCATCAGGAAACAGCGAATCGGTCCGTTTCATTACATTGTCTTCATGTAATCAATATATAATATCAGTTAGATGGTGATCTGATTAGAGAGGATTCTGTTATAATAATAATCCTCCGCTGATAGAGATCACTTTGACCCGGACAGACGTGATCATATAGGAGGTTTCCCCTGTGTAGATGTTGGACAGTGTTCCTCTAGTTAACAGCCGACCGGCTCTTCACGGTGAAGATGTGCAGCTGAAGTGTGTTTGGATTATCTCTGCTGTTTGACCTCTGGAGGTCACGCCTCCTCTTATCTGGATGGACAGTGTGATTGACAGCTTTAATCCTCGCCGCCATCAAACGCTCATCAAACACTCATCACTGCTCATCACTGCTCAGCCTGCCGCTCTCATTGTCCCGACATCGACCTCACAAACACACATTTAAACACACAAACACAATCTGAAACAGTCTCACACTTTAATACGGCAGCTAGCGCGGTGTGCTACGTTAGCTTTGACTCTTATATCTAATAAACATGAATTAAACAGTAATATGAAGTTATTGTTTTAATGTTACTGAGCTGTACGCTGAGAAGAAGAAGAAGAAAAGGTGACCTTCACCTAGTGTTTCTGGATCTAGTCGGGTCACCTGTGTGGGCGGTCCCAACCTGTCATCATGTGCTGACATGATGACCTCTGTTTCCATGGAAACCAGATTTGTTTGGCGTTGAATAAAACTTTTACTGTGGTATTTGTTCAGTGTGGCGGTGAGGAAAAATCATATAAATGATCAGTAAACATATAAATAATGTATTAATGTCATATTATATTTAAATTAGATCATTTATCTCAACATTGATGAAGAAAAGACACGTTTTTAGACCCATAAAATGCTTCATAACTTTTATTAAATCACTTTTTTAGTCATTGTTTTTAGAAGGGTAATAACAATGTGTATATATTTATCAAACATTGCACTGAACATATGAACATTAATCCAACATGTCATTGATGGGAGTTAAAACATGTATCTGTAGAAACATTGATGAGGAAGTGAACATAAAGTTCCTTTAAAGAAATGATCCTCTCATCATATAAAGTGTTTAAAGTGAAGCTGATCAATGTTCTCACCTGGTAGAAGAAGCAGATACGTGATCGATCCGCTGCAGAGGAGCTTCATCCTGATCCAATAACTGGTATTGATCCGGCAAATAATAATGATCCGATTACAATACTGTGATCAGCAAGAGTCCAACCACCACGCAGAGAGGATGAGACATACTGAGAGAGAGAGAGAGAGAGAGAGAGGGAGGGGGGGAGAGAGAGAGAGGGGAGAGAGAGAGAGAGAGAGAGAGAGAGAGAGAGGGAGAGAGAGAGAGGAGGAGAGAGAGAGAGCAGAGAGAGCAGAGAGAGAGAGAGAGAGAGAGAGAGAGAGGGAGAGAGAGAGAGAGAGAGAGAGAGAGAGGGAGGGGGGAGAGAGAGAGAGAGGGAGAGAGAGAGAGAGAGAGAGAGAGAGAGAGAGAGAGAGAGAGAGAGAGAGGAGAGAGAGAGAGCAAGAAGAGAGCAGCAGGCAGAGAGAG
>NC_133810.1:966907-996907 GCF_043250625.1 Sebastes fasciatus
GTAGTGCAGTGGTCGCTGCAGTATGGAGGGTCGTTAGTGCCACACAGACTGGAGACTATAAACCTGATCTCTAGAAACACATTCTGCTCTCACATGTAGAATCTGGAGCAACGGGACCAGAACTGGTATCGGAAGTTCTGGTTTCTGTTTGTAGTCCGAGTAGTATCGACCAATCACGTTCAAGCAGGTTTTGGTTCAATGCAGGTAAACAGTCTGTGTGGAGATACAGTGGTACTCTGATCACTACCTGCTCAGGTACTCTGTTCACTACCTGCTCAGGTACTCTGTTCACTACCTGCTCAGGTACTCTGATCACTACCTGCTCAGGTACTCTGTTCACTACCTGCTCAGGTACTCTGTTCACTACCTGCTCAGGTACTCTGATCACTACCTGCTCAGGTACTCTGATCACTACCTGCTCAGGTACTCTGTTCTCTACCTGCTCAGGTACTCTGATCACTACCTGCTCAGGTACTCTGTTCTCTACCTGCTCAGGTACTCTGTTCTCTACCTGCTCAGGTACTCTGATCACTACCTGCTCAGGTACTCTGTTCTCTACCTGCTCAGGTACTCTGTTCTCTACCTGCTCAGGTACTCTGATCACTACCTGCTCAGGTACTTTGTTCTCTACCTGCTCAGGTACTCTGGTCACTACCTGCTCAGGTACTCTGTTCACTACCTGCTCAGGTACTCTGATCACTACCTGCTCAGGTACTCTGTTCACTACCTGCTCAGGTACTCTGATCACTACCTGCTCAGGTACTCTGATCACTACCTGCTCAGGTACTCTGATCACTACCTGCTCAGGTACTCTGTTCACTACCTGCTCAGGTACTCTGATCACTACCTGCTCAGGTACTCTGTTCACTACCTGCTCAGGTACTCTGATCACTACCTGCTCAGGTACTCTGATATGTATAATACGTTTAAAAATACATCAGTGAACCTGTTCAGTGAGTCAATAATTAAAGGACCAGTACGACCACTCGTCTGATTCCTTTGTAACAAGAACTACCAGCTGTTTGTACCTTCAACACATCAGGTGACACCTTCTGTTGCCCTGCGTCTTAGTGAATATCCTACAACTCCATTAAACTCTGTTCATGTCATGCTACTAGTGCTACTAGCTACTGGCTGATAGCCGGTTGTTTGGGAACAGAGACGCACCACCGTAAAGTGGTATCAGAGCCGTTTTGCTGGTACGAGTACATGAGCACAGTACCAGACCCGATATCGGTGCATCCCTAGCTTTCAGTCCAAAATGGCGGAAGCGCTACCGCAGCGCCATCTAGCGGCTGTTGTCAAGAAAGCAGCAGAGTTTCGTCTCTTTGCTTCGATACTGTTTGGTCCCAAGACTCTTAGTCCTGTTTTGTGTTGTCAGCTCCGCTGCTCTGAACCGTCTCAGCCATCTGGTCATCAACATCAACATCAAGCTGAGAGGACGTCTGGACTGGACACACAGATGAAGCTGATATCAGTCTGAAACATGAGACAACCGTTCTCTAAACATCAGACTGTTCCTTCATCATCATCATCATCATCATCATCATCATCTTCATCGTAACTCACTGAGGACAACATCATGAGGACAACGTCCACCAGTCGAGGACTACGGGGATGATATTAAATGAATAATGATATTTTTTATTGCAGTTCTATAATAATAATAATAATAATAATAATAATAATAATAATAATAATAATAATAATAATAGTAATAATAATAATAATAATAATAATAATAACAATAATAATAATAATAATAGTAATAATAATAATAATAATAGTAATAATAATAATAATAATAGTTGTGTGTGAATGGAACGAGAGTCGGAGGAATAAATAATAAAAACAAAGTTAGAGAAGTGAAGTGAGGACATCAGGAGGAGATTAACGGATTAGCAGGAAATAAATTAACTGACAGACAAAGTCAAAGAGTCAAAACACCTCCATCCTCTCCTCTACATACAGTATAACGGAATTAAATGTTCCTAATTGGTTTTATAAACTCACAAATATCACATGTGTGAGATCTCAGTGACTAGAACACAAAGACAAGTTGGGTTTTATTTGGTTCAAGCTTTAATCATAAGCACACAAACATAAAAAGGTATTAATAAGAGATATAAAAGACACACAGGAAAATATACCCTTACCAAAAAGACCTTTATTTATTTATTTCTAAATATACTTGGCTTAATATATACTGAAGAAGAGTATCATGTAGTATTGTTGCCTTAGAGGCCTACAGAACGGTGTACTTGTCCTGTAGTTGTGCGTACTTGTTGATAGAGTATCCTATTAAAGTGTGTGAGAGTTTGCAAAAGGATGTTTAGTACAGAGTACACTTTAAAGTGTGCTTTTATAAACTATAAAGTTGGCTACAAGTATTAAACCAGTAAACTATCATTATACTATCAGTATAGTTAAACAGTACAAAATAAAACCTACGTGTAAAGTAGTCAAAGTTTACGATTGTTACACTAAATAGTTTACTTTTATAAACTAGAAAGAGGGACAATCTAGTCCCAAGAAGTATTGAAGTAGTACTCTTACAAGTATACTACTAGTACATTGATATTAGTATTCTTACTTCAGTATACTTCATCTAATAAACTTGAAGTATCAGTATACTAGTTGTTCATGAGGGTAGATAGGAGGACGTGTCAGTGAGAGGTGTGAGCAGCAGTAAACAGTTAAAGAGTGTTCCAGATGTTGGAGCATCATAAAAGCTGGATGTGTTTACTGAGGACAGAGAGCAGAGCTGAACCAGAGCTGAACCAGAGCTGAACCAGAGCTGAACCAGAGTCTGAACAACGGAAACTATGAACAACAGCAGGATTTCTACAGTCACTCAGGAAGCTGCAGTAAATATGTGAGAGCTGAACTCTCTAACGGATCCTCTCAGCTCTTTTCTCTTCTTTTGTTGAGTGGACTTGAAGGCGTCTGAAGGTTAATTGAGCTGGGACGCTGCCGGCGGCCAATTCTTTAAAACATCCCCCTCTGGAAATAAGAGTAAGAGCCTTTCAGGCGGGCCGGGGGCCAACGCCGGCCTGAACCGGCCAACAGGAAACTAGCTACGGAGCCAAACTTTGACGACACGCACCGACACAACCTGAGACTGATGTTCATCCTTTCACCTGCAGGTGACATTTTATTCACCAAGTAAACTGTTTATTTCAACAGTTTCAAATATCACAAGCTGTCCTACATGTGATCCAGCACCTTCTCATTCCCAGGGCCTTAAATACACACGCTTTGTCACGGCCGTTGGCGTTTGGCACCGCCGCCGCAGTTCCCTTTAACACTGGTTGGGGCAACTGTAGCTCAGTGGTTGTCCATCGACTGCGAGGTTGGTGGTTCATCCCCCGTATATGTTGTCCTTGAGCAAGCACTTCACAGCAGCCCATTGCACCTAAGGATGGGTTCAATGATATTAACGAATCGACACAAATTTCTTTTAACGCCACTAATTTCTTTAACGCAGTAAAAGCAGTAAACAGAAACTGGTATCATATGAAAGCGAGAGGGGAAAAGCGTTCGTCCAATCAGGTGTCTAGTGGCAGCCCATTAAGCGTCCGACGCTGGGAAGCGAGGCGATCTATTGCGATAAAAAACGCCCCTGTGGACACGAACCAGAACTCCTGCATCTCTCAGGCGTGTGGCGTCCACACAGACAGCGTTTCTTTCCACATAGTTTGCCTTTTCATAATGACCATTTTATTTCATTATACTCTATTAATCTATGGAGCCGTGCAAGTCACTGCATGTTCTACAACACTGTCCTGCAAATATTTCAGAATAAAAGCCTTGTGTTAACAGATAAAGGGATTCTGTCGACAGACAAAACTAGGGCTGTCAAAGGTAACGTGTTGACGGAAATTAATTTTATCACCACTAATTTCTTTAACGCATTAACGCAACTTGTGATTTTTAGGTTGTAGCAGGTTCAGTTTTAAAGCTAGAGTAAAGATCCTGGTATCATAGTAAACTAAACCTGATGAATCGGTACCAACCATGTCAGACTAGCTTGTAGAGAAGGAGGTTAGATAATGCTCCAAACTTACACTAAATGTTGGAGAGGAAAAACTGTCATGTCCATTTTCAAAGGGGTCCCTTGACCTCTGACCTCCAGATCAGTGAATGTAAATGGGTTCTATGGGTACCCACGAGTCTCCCCTTTATAGACATGCCCACTTTAATAATGATAAATATATACATACATTTACATAAAGCAGCATATTTGTCCACTCCCATGTTGATAAGAGGATTAAATACTGGACTAATCTCCTTTAAGGTTCATTTAGAACAGATTGATTGTGTTGATTGACAAATAAAGCTTCTTCTTCTTCTTCTTCTAAACCTAGCTATAGCAGTTTTGATGAAGTGAAAGCGGTGGTATGTGATGAGTTGGGATGAGAACGTGTTGTGTTATCAGACAGGAAGAACAAACTAACACATTAAAGCATCTTTATTTTATCCAATCACCTGTCCGATGTGCATGAAACTCTGTCTCCAAACACAGCTCCAGAACATGACATTTAAATGAAATAATTCACCAAACTAACATCGGAACTACAGCACTGAAAGTCCTCGTCAACAACACAGACAGTTGTTGTTGTTGTCTAATAAAGATAATACATATGAGGTTGTTTATTGAAGGAGCTCTTCTGATTCTGGCCGGCATTAAACCAACCTGTAATGAATTCATCCTGCTGCCAGAAGCTCTCTGATCCTCTCATCATTGTTCAGGTGATTTATCACTGTTACCAGCTCATATATATAGATATATATACTGTATATATACGTCTGATCCTCTCATCAGGTGATTTATCACTGTTACCAGCTCATATATATAGATATATATACTGTATATATACGTCTGATCCTCTCATCAGGGGATTTATGACTGTTACCAGCTCATATATATATAATGTATATATAGGAGCAGCTCTGAATACTAACTGACTGACGTACATTGAAATTGAATTGAAATACATCACACTTGACTTGACAATCTATATATGTTGTTGGTCATTGGTGATTTTTATATATTTATATATCTATTTTATATACTGTATATAAGCAGGTGAATGTGATGAGCAGGAGGAAAAGAAGAAGCAGGATGTGGTTACACATGAACCTCCACTGAGGGGCGCCACAGATCTATTGTATTATCCATTGCATTAATAAATATATGAGTGTATAAATAAATAAATATATCATTAAATAAATATATAAATATCAAATAAATAATATCAAATAATATCAAAAATAAATGTATTCATTAATTAATTGATAAAATGAGACATAAATTGATATTTCTGTTTTAATTTGCTTCTTTATTTATTTATCTTTGTATTAATTCCCATATTTATTTATTTTTCTGTTTAAATTTCCTTTTTAATTATTTGCATATTTATTTTTGTTAATTTTAGTTAATTTATTAATTTATTTTGCATTCATTTATTTATTTTAGATTATTTTATAATATATATTTAGTTTTATCTTGTAATTATTATTTGTTAAATCTCATAATTATAAGGTTAGTTTAGACTCAATAAATAAATGAAATAAATGAAATGTAGCAAAAATAATATCAAAAATAAATATAGTCATTAATTAATTGAATTATTTGCTTCTTTATTTATTCATCTATCATTGTATTATTTCTCATATTTATTTACTTTTCTGTTTAATTTTCCTTGTTCCTTGTTTCCTTATTTGCATATTTTTTTTTTTAACATCCATATGTACCGTAGACTGTGTATACTGCACTATTTGCACTATTTTAAGTATTTACTGGTATTAGTATTATTTTTATTATTAAGGTTAGTTTTCATCTTATTTTGTAGTATTTAGGCGGAAATGGGCTATAATTGTATTAATTCCGTAATTTATTTACTTTTCTGTTTGATTTTCCTTTTTACTTATTTTGCATTATTTATTTATTTATTTATATACAATAATATAATATATATTTAGTTTAATCTCATAATAATGGCTTATCGTGGGGATATGTTTTATTATTATGAGTAGTTTTCATCTTATTTTGTATTTTTTAGGCGGAAATGGGCTATCATTGTATTAATTCCCTTATTTATTTACTTTTCTGTTTAATTTTCCTTTTTATTTATTTGCATATTTATTTATTTATAATAATATAATATGCAATATATATTTATATATTTAGTTTTATCTGATAACTATTAAAAAAAATGTAATCTCATAATTGTGACTCTTTTATCTCATAATTATGATTTTTTATCTCATAATAATGACTTATTATGGGGATATTTTTCTATTGTTAAGGTTAGTTTTCATCTTATTTTGTAGTATTTAGGCGGAAATGGGCTATCATTGTATTAATTCCCTTATTTATTTACTTTTCTGTTTAATTTTCCTTTTTACTTATTTTGCATTATTTATTTATTTTTGTATATACAATAATATAATATATATTTAGTTTAATCTCATAATAATGGCTTATCGTGGGGATATGTTTTATTATTATGAGTAGTTTTCATCTTATTTTGTAGTATGTAGGCGGAAATGGGATTCTACAGTCTCTGTTGCCAACGCATGACGTAATGACACGACTCCCCTCTCTGATTGGCTGAGCGGCCTGTCACTATGCGCCGCAGCGACCAATCAGAGGCGGCGGCAGGCGATACAAACCGTCCGCCGCCATGTTGTGTCTCCAGCGGAGCAGCGACGTCCGTCACCGTCACCGTCACCGTCACCGGTAGTAAACAAACCGACCGATAGATGACTTCACCGGCACCGGAACCGCCCGGGAGCTCACAGGAGGAACCATGAGCCGGCCGTCCTCAGCCGGAGGAGGCGGCGGTAAGGCTGGAGGAGGTAAACACGGAGGAGGAGGAGGAGGCTCCGGAGCCGCTCAGCAGGCAGCAGCAGCAGCCGGCGGGGTGAGCCCCGTGGCCGGTACCGGGTCCGATCAGGTGTCCGGTCCCGGTACCGTGTCCCTGCCCGCGGTGTCCGGTGGTCTCCCCGGTCTCCACGGTCAGTCCCCGGAGCTCACGGCTCTGTTTGAGTGCCCGGTGTGCTTCGACTACGTGCTGCCGCCCATCCTGCAGTGCCAGGCGGGTCACCTGGTGTGTAACCTCTGCAGGCAGAAGCTCAGCTGCTGCCCGACCTGCAGAGGCCCGCTGACACCCAGCATCCGGAACCTGGCCATGGAGAAGGTGGCGTCCACGCTGCCGTTTCCCTGCAAGGTAACACACACACACACACACACACACACACACACACAACAAAACCACCATAACAACCCCATAACAACCCCATAACACCATCATAACACCACCCATAACACCACCATAACACCCAAAACACCACCACAACAACACCCATAACACCACCACAACAACACCCATAACACCACCATAACACCACCATAACACCCAAAACACCACCACAACAACACCCATAACACCACCACAACAACACCCATAACACCACCATAACACCACCATAACACCCAAAACACCACCACAACAACACCCATAACACCACCATAACAACCCCATAACAACCCCATAACACCACCATAACAACATCATAACACCACCCATAACACCACCATAACACCACCATAACACCCAAAACACCACCACAACAACACCCATAACACCACCATAACAACACCATAACAACACCCATATAACACCACCATAACAACCCCACAACACCACCATAACACCACCATAACAACACCCATATAACACCACCATAACAACCCCACAACACCACCATAACACCACCATAACAACACCCATATAACACCACCATAACAACCCCACAACACCATAACAACACCCATATAACACCACCATAACAACCCCACAACACCACCATAACACCACCATAACACCATCATAACAACACCCATAACACCACCATAACAACACCATAACACCACCCATAACACCACCATAACACCCAAAACACCACCACAACAACACCCATAACACCACCATAACAACACCATAACAACACCCATATAACACCACCATAACAACCCCACAACACCACCATAACACCACCATAACAACACCCATATAACACCACCATAACAACCCCACAACACCACCATAACACCACCATAACAACACCCATATAACACCACCATAACAACCCCACAACACCACCATAACACCACCATAACAACACCCATATAACACCACCATAACAACCCCACAACACCCCCATAACACCCCCATAACACCCCCATAACACCCCCATAACACCCCCATAACACCCCCATAACACCACCATAACACCCCCATAACACCACCATAACAACCCCACAACACCACCATAACAACACCCATATAACACCACCATAACAACCCCACAACATCACCATAACACCATCATAACAACACCCATAACACCACCATAACAACACCATAACACCACCCATAACACCACCATAACACCCAAAACACCACCACAACAACACCCATAACACCACCATAACAACACCATAACAACACCCATATAACACCACCATAACAACACCATAACAACACCCATATAACACCACCATAACAACCCCACAACACCACCATAACACCACCATAACAACACCCATATAACACCACCATAACAACCCCACAACACCACCATAACACCACCATAACAACACCCATATAACACCACCATAACAACCCCACAACACCACCATAACACCACCATAACAACACCCATATAACACCACCATAACAACCCCACAACACCCCCATAACACCCCCATAACACCCCCATAACACCCCCATAACACCACCATAACAACCCCACAACACCACCATAACACCACCATAACAACACCCATATAACACCACCATAACAACCCCACAACACCACCATAACACCACCATAACAACACCCATATAACACCACCATAACAACCCCACAACACCACCATAACACCACCATAACAACACCCATATAACACCACCATAACAACCCCACAACACCCCCATAACACCCCCATAACACCCCCATAACACCCCCATAACAACCCCACAACACCCCCATAACACCACCATAACAACACCCATATAACAACCCCATAACACCACCATAACACCACCATAACAACCCCATAACACCACCATAACAACACCCATATAACACCACCATAACAACCCCACAACACCACCATAACAACACCCATATAACACCCCCATAACACCCCCATAACACCACCATAACACCCCCATAACACCACCATAACACCCACATAACAACCCCACAACACCCCCACAACACCACCATAACACCCCCATAACACCACCATAACAACCCCACAACACCCCCATAACACCCCCATAACAACACCATAACAACACCCATATATTTCCCCCAGGCCATCAGACTTTTAAATCTATAATTAATTTGACACATTCTTACACAAAAATATTTCTTATACTGTATATACTGTATATATTGTTAATACATATGTTCTTAATATGCCCTTGTATAAAGTATTTCCTTTTATAATTGTAATGTAAATGTAATATAATTTATTATTTAATGGAGCTTCCTAGCGAAAAGTATTTCACACGTTTGTACCTGTACAACCGGCGTGACAATAAACATCTTGAATCTTGAATCTTGAATCTTGAATAACACCACCATAACCCCACAACAACCCCATAACAACCCCAAAACACCACCACAACACACCCATAACACCACCATAACACGCACACAACACACAACACCACCACCATAACACCACCATAACACGCACACAACACCCCCACAACAACCCCATAACACCACCATAACACCACCATAACACGCACACAACACTCCCACAACAACCCCATAACAACCCCATAATACCACCATAACAACCCCATAACACCACCATAACAAGCACACAACAACCCCATAACAACACCATAACACCCCATAACACCACCATAACAATACCACCACAACACCACCATAACAGCACCATAACACGCACACAACGGCACCATAACACGCACACAACAGCACCATAACAACACCACTATAACACCCCCACAACAACCCCATAACAACCCCATAACACCACCACAACACAACCACAACACAACCATAACACAACCACAACACCCCCACAACACCACCATAACACAACCACAACACAACCATAACACCCCCACCAACACGCACCATAACACCCCCACCAACACGCACCATAACACAACCATAACACCCCCACAACACCACCATAACACCACCATAACACCACCATAACACCCCCATAACACCCCCACCAACACCACCATAACACCCCCACCAACACGCACCATAACACAACCACAACACCACCATAACACCCCCACGCACCATAACACAACCATAACACCCCCACAACACCACCATAACACCACCATAACACCCCCACGCACCATAACACAACCATAACACCCCCACAACACCACCATAACACCCCCACCAACACGCGCCATAACACAACCATAACACCCCCACCAACACCACCATAACACCACCATAACACCCCCACCAACACGCGCCATAACACAACCATAACACCCCCACCAACACCACCATAACACCACCATAACACCCCCACCAACACGCACCATAACACGCACACAACACAGTATATTTTGCTGCACAATGAATACTTTTACTTGAAGTTAAGTATAGTTTAACTATATTTAGATTATAATACTTGTCACTGGGTGGTATTGGTACTTTTACTGCTGATAATACTTGGATACTTCAGTAAGGTTTAGAATGCAGGACTTTGACTCTTCGTGTAGTATTTTCTCAGGGTGGTATTAGTACTGGTACTGCAGTAGTACTTCCAGTGTGAAGGACTCAGTCAGAGTTAATTAGATCCGTTCACAGCTCTGAGATCAGCTGCTCGTGTTACTGTTGAAATAGTCATAGAGGCTGTCTGACTGTCTGATGGAGACTGGAGACTGACTGGAGGTGTTGGTGTGTTACTGAGCGTTCAGTTGTCTGAGTGTTGGTGTTAATACTTTATATATATATATTTATATTTCTTCATCTAAAACACAGACACTCCTCTGGTTACACAGTCCAGTTAAGAAGTTAATTATTCCAACTCATATTATCAGTAAAATAAATATTATATATTAATTATTTGGGTGAAACAACGTGTTTTAATTCATGTTTATAAATCAGATTTAAGACCAAGAAATCAAAGATCAGCTGGTGTAAATCATGTTAATAACTTAATAACCGTTATCATCATCATACTGATGATGAGCTGCTGCTGCTACACAGTAACCCGGTTCTTAACCCGGTTCTTAACCCAGTTTAACGAGTTGTAAACAAACGCTCAGCGTAACTTTGCACTTGAGGTCGTTTACCTGAGCCGGTGTTGGGTCACGTGACCTCCTCATAAATGTGTCTATATATAATGTAATTATATAGAAATGTTAATACCTTTATTCACTATAACCAGCAATAACAACTGGAAGTGGAACAACAGACGTTCAACTATAACAACAACAACAAATACAAAAAATAACAATAATGAAAATGATAAAAAGAAGAAATATAAATAAGAAAAATGACAATAATGAAAATAATAAAAATAAAAATAATAGAAAATAAAAATAAGAAAAATGACAATAACAATAATGAAAATAATAAAAATAAAAATAAATGAAAATAATATATATAAAAAATATAAATAAGAAAAATGGCAATAATGAAAATAATATATATATAAAATAAAATAATCAAATAAATTAAAAAAAAGATAAAAAATGAAATAAAATAAAACAATAATACAAAATTAAAAATAATACAAAATTATAAAAATAAGAGTGAGTGTGTTGTTTACCCATCAGCCTTTGCTCTACTGCTGTTGGTGTGAGTGTGTTTACCCATCAGCCTTTGCTCTACTGCTGTTGGTGTGAGTGTTTTTACCCATCAGCCTTTGCTCTACTGCTGTTGGTGTGAGTGTGTTTACCCATCAGCCTTTGCTTCCTGAGTGTGTATTTGTGTGTGGTTGTCGGCCTCTGCAGGTTCATGGTGTGTCATTAATGTCTGTGTTGTAGTAACTGACTATGACCACCAGGAGGAGCTCTTCCCTCCAGAGGAGAGCAACAACAGAACAGACTACACTAGCAGCAGCCTCAATAGACCACAATGCATTGCAGCTGTTTGAAAGCTGACTCTTTGTAGACTGAGTAGCTGTTTCTCCATCTGTGTTGCTATGGTAACATCCTGTCAGTCACACAGGGATGCTGTTGTTCATTGTTGGGTTACTGTTTCTGCTGCAGGTCGACGTGTCTCTCTTTAATATCTCTGCTCAGCATCAGCACAACTGAGTCACAGTAATAATTCATTTACAGGATTTTAAATCAAATCTGATGAAGTTCTTTGATCTGTGAGGTATTTTTAGGGCTGTACTGAATATATATTTTTTTTTTCCGCACATTTTTTATCTTTTCAAAATGTACCAAGTATTTATTACTCTTATCATGAGAGAGGACAAATATGCTTTATGCAAATGTATGTATCTGCATAATAAATGCATAAATAAATAAAAATACATGCAAATATATGAATAAATAAATAAGTAAATGCAATAATAAATAAATCAATTCAAAACAAAAATAAATAAGTAGATTAATTTAAAAATTAATAAAAATAAATACATTTGAAAATTAATAAAAAAAAATTGCATTCATATTTTATTTATTTATTTGTCAACTCCGGTCTTCATTCCCGGCTCCGTGCAGCGGGTTTATTTATGACTGAAATTCATGCATAAATAAATAAAAAAAAGGAAGAAAACACATTTAAAAATGAATAAAAAATAAATACATAAATAAATAAAGGGGAAAAGAGTAGAAGAGTAAATAAATAAGGTAATGAGGACAAAGATAAATAAATAAAGAAGCAAAATAATATAGAAACATCAATTTATGTCACATTTTATCAATTAATTAATGGCTACATTTATTTTTAATATTATTTTTGCTTCATTTAATGACGTATTTATTTATTTATCGAGTCAGTTATTATTTTTTTATTCATTAATTTATTATTTTGTCAGGTTCTGTCCTCCATAGCGGTGGAGTTGGTATTGTCCGCCGTTGTTGATGTTTTTGGCTCATTACACTTATGGTCATCCGCTAACAGAGACAACGTTTCATTGACCTAAAACATCTGTATAAAAACATCTGTATACGGGTAGATGGTGAAGGTCAGAGCAGCAGGGGATTCTGGGACGACAAAAACAACAACACCACACGCATTTACACACAGGTACAACATGTGATGTAAACACACACTGCAGAGGTGGGGTGTTAACAGATGTGAGGAGGAGGAGGAGGAGAAGGAGGAGGAGGATCATCTCACTCGGTCGAGAGATACTGTCCTTTTATTCTCTCTCTCTCCGATTCCTTTCTCCCCACCCCCACTGTGTGTGTCTGTGTTAATGTGTGTGTGTGTGTGTGTGTGTGTGTGTGTGTGTGTGCTGCAGCGTCGTGGTGACGGCGCTGTGCGGCGGTCGGTTGGAGGCTGAATGTTTTTGCGCCGCTCATTCAGAGAGGACGAGAGACTGACAGCAGAGAGAGAGAGAGATTGAGAGAGAGTGTCAGTGTGAGAGAGAGTGTGTGTGTGTGTCGCCGGACGGACGGACAAACGCCACACAGCTGAGAGTGTGCGTGTGTGTGTGCGTGTGCGTGTGTCAGTCGGTGCTTCGTCTTTTCACCACAGAAGAAGAAAACAGTTCTTTTTTCTTCTTCTGCTGCTGCAGCAGGAGAGAGAGAGAGAGAGAGGGAGCGGGCGAGCGAGGTTCAGCTGCATTACTGCTGGTACGTGTGTGTGTTTGTGTGTGCGTGTGTGTGTGTGTGTGTTGGTGATGTTTCATATTTTGGTATCTTGACGTAAACAGGTGATTATTGATTTCATGTTCAGATCAGGTCAAGTCAACTTTTCTCGCGGCCTGTTAGTGATGTCACTTCCGGTAAATAAACTTGTGACAACACCGGTGTTACCGATTACACCGGACATGTTACAGGAAAAGATGACGGTCAATGGGGGCGGGAAAAATCCATCCATCCATGGTCAGCTCCATCGGGGCCGTTTCAATGCAGAGAACACAAATGTCAGTATCTGGGTGCTCTACAGTTGTAGCGTCGGCCCATTTGACCACGGAGACGAGAGCGACGGCCGGCTCCACCGCCACGTTACCGCCATACCATAACGTTATCTCCATACCATAACGTTACCGCCATACCATAACGTTACCGCCATACCATAACGTTATCTCCATACCATAACCTTACCTCCATACCATAACGTTTCCTGCTAACTTTTTTCACACTTTTTCCTGGATATTTTGCAGACTTTTTTCCGCCTTTTTTTGTAAATGTTTCAGACATATTTCTGCCTTTTTTTTGGACATTCTTTTTGCCATATTTCGGACATACGTTTGGCATTTTTTCATCCTTTTTATCTAACATATTTCAGACATTCTTTGGACTTTTATTCCGACATATATCAGCCTTTGTTCTGACTTATTTTCAAACATATTTCGGCTTTTTTTCCTCACTTATTTTCGGACATATTTAGACGTTAGCATGCAGCTTTAGCCGTCATGTCTAGCTCTGCTTTTCCTGTCAATGTGTGAAACCCAAAGTGTTTCCATCCTTTACTGGATGTGTAGTGTTTACCACGCTGGATTTAACATGGGAGGGTGCAGGTCGTATCCACGACGACCCTCCAACGTTTTAGACTCTCTGAGGTTTGTTTTGGTTGACGGATATGACGTCACGTTACTCAGACTACCACAGTAAAAGCGGTAACTTCTTCTACCTCCACATAGACTCAGATGAAGCAGATATATAGATTCTGACATTAAAACAACTGTTTCTAAATCGCGTTACATACAGTAGGTGAATCCATTTTTTTTCCCGCCCCTAATTATTAGAGTGTATTTCCCAACGCTTTACGTACTATGAGGTAGAAGATTCCTTCATGTAGAGGAGACCACAACCCACAGACCGTCTGTTTAACTACATCGCTGCGTCTGTAAAACTATGTGGTTGGAAACTGGGCTCATCAGTTGAGTCATGTTGCCTGTAATGTAAATACGAGCCGGTCTCGTAATCTGACGCCTCAAACTGAACTCACACGTGGACGTCATGAAACGGTCCGAGTGTTTAACGGAGGATCTGCTTCCACGTGCAGACGGAGGTGAAACCTCTGATTTCATGTGTTTGTCCTGGTTAAACAGTCAGAGAGTCGTCGTCCTGCTGTTCAGTTTTAATCTCTCTGCTATATGATCTCTGCAGTCTGTCTGAACAGCTGCTGGCCGGCTGCTGCCGTCTGTCTGCTGATGTACGGAGGCCAGAGAGGGACAAATAACATCACAAATACACATTTAACTTCAAAGTCTTAAAACAAGAGAAGCAGCGAATGATTTGTCGATTAAGTAAACCAACTACCTGATAACCAACGTGTAGTTCTGCGTCTTCTGATACACAACAACCGGTAAACAGGTTACAGTAATCATTTAAATCAGAGAGAAAGAGACGAGTGTAGTTGTGAGTCCATTACTAACTTTAATGGATCAGATTAAATGTTATAGTCGACAATAAGGGCCTTTTCATCACCTGAGAGTGAACCACGGTTCAAGTTTTTGTTACATTGATCTGGTTAGGTTTGGTTTCATGTTGCAATGATGCGAGCGCACTGTTGATATCACTTACAAACTGTCGACATCACCTACGTCCTGTCGTTGTCGCCATCACCTACGTCCTGTCGTTGTCGCCATCACCTACGTCCTGTCGTTGTCGTCATCACCTACGTCCTGTCGTTGTCATCATCACCTACGTCCTGTTGTTGACGTCATCACCTACGTCCTGTCGACATCACCTACGTCCTGTTGTCACCGCCTACGTCCTCTCGTTGTCGTTGTCGACATCACCTACGTTCTGTTGTCACTGCCTACGTCTTGTCGTTGTCGTCATCACCTACGTCCTGTAGTTGTCGCCATCACCTACGTCCTGTAGTTGTCGCCATCACCTACGTTCTGTCATTGTCGTCATCACCTACGTCTTGTTGTTGACGTCATCACCTACGTCCTGTCGACATCACCTACGTCCTGTTGTCACCGCCTACGTCCTCTCGTTGTCGTTGTTGACATCACCTACGTTCTCTTGTCACTGCCTACGTCTTGTCGTTGTCGTCATCACCTACGTCCTGTCGTTGTCGTCATCATCTACGTCCTGTCGTTGTCGTCATCACCTACGTCCTGTCGTTGACGTCATCACCTACGTCCTGTCGACATCACCTACGTCCTGTTGTCACCGCCTACGTCCTCTCGTTGTCGTTGTTGACATCACCTACGTTCTCTTGTCACTGCCTACGTCTTGTCGTTGTCGTCATCACCTACGTCCTGTCGCAATCGCATACTTCCTGTCGCAATCGCCTACGTCCTGTTGTCACCACCTACGTCCTCTCGTTGTCGTTGTCGACATCACCTATAAATTTATTAATACAAAGGTTATTATAAATAGAAGAGACGTTTGTGTTTCTGCGGTGAGGAACAACCTTTTCAGACCTGTAGCTGCTCTGTGGTTGGAGTGATATCTGTCTGCTGACGTTTGTGGACTAAAAGTTTGTAAGTAATCAAGGGGTGTGTGTGTGTGTGTGTGTGTTTGTGTGTGTCAGCAGTGAGTGTGTGTGAGTGTGTTCGATGCTGTGTCCGGCCTCCTGCCTGCCTCTCCTCAGGGAGCTGGCTCAGTGGCGTTGCCTGCTGGGCTGGCATCGCCACCACGGAGTCGGTTCAACTAGCGCCTCAGGGCTAACCGCTAACACCGGACAACAGCAGCAGGGGTCAGAGGTCAGGGGCCAAGCCGGTCGACCTGTCGGCCGCACCAAGCCGCTGCCGGGCAGCCAGGTGAGTCCTGGGAGAAACGCAGAGGTTAAAGGTCAACCTGCTGGTAGCTCACCGACACCAAACCTCATGTTTACCGCTTTAAATCGTTCTATTTGTACTTGTTACCGGCGGACGTTGCAACAACTGTCTCCACACTACAGGAACTAAACTGTTAAATCTAACTTGTGGTTATGTGTTGAGTCTCTCACATTTTACACATCTGGTAACATCTGCCAGTGTGGGCCAGCCTTTAGTCTGTTAGTGTAACGTCCTGACTTCATCTCCTTAAGTTCTCTAATCTGATTTGATCATTGATCTAAAACCAGCTGACTCCACTGGTTTCCTCCTGATGAAAAACCCTGAACCTGAAGCGTGATGGAGGGAATCCTTTTACCGCTAACCTCTTTACCAGCCGGTCTCACCGCTCATACACTCTCTCTCTCTCTCTCTCTGTGCTCTTAGCCTGATTGGTATTGATCGTGGTGATGTTGAGGCTCTGCAGAGTGATGGTGGATCACTGTGGAGGAGGAAGTGGTTCAGTTTGATGTCTCCTACTGGTTAAAGGTGTTTGTTAACCGTCTGGTTAAAGACGCTGCATTTACAGGTAGGGATGCACCGATACCGATACCAGAATCAGGTATCGGGTCCGATACTGTGCTCATGTACTCGTACTCGCGTAACGGCTCCGATACAATGGCACCGATACCACTTTACGGCAGCGTGACGTTAACCTCTCATTACCATCTTTCGGGTCCTCACGCTCCACCTCCGGTGCGGTGCGAGCGAGACGGGCCGGTGGTGCGCCCGACCCCGCTGGGCCAGGATCCCACCTCAGCCGGCGCGCCAGCCCTCACTTTCATTGCACCACGGGGTTTTGCTTGCACCCTCTGACTCACACGTGCGTTAGACTCCTTGGTCCGTGTTTCAAGACGGGTCGGGTGGATTGCCGACATCGCCGCAGACCCCTGGCACCTTTTCGTGGGCTGCGGCACGACGTGTTTGGGACGCACTGCGGACAGTCCGCCCTGGTTGTCAGTCGCACCGGGATCAGGGAGCCCCGTCACGGTGCGGCGAGGTCCGGGCGAGCCACCTTTTCTGTCTGAATGAAGTGGTATCGGTGCATCCCTACTTACAGGAAGTAGTAGATCAGTTAATGTGATTATTCTGTGACGGTCCAGCTGTGAACCAAACTGATCGGTTCACATGTTTTAACTTTAAAGTGTTCATGAGAAAAACAACAGTTTAAAAAATATATATTGACGTGCAAATTAATCGCAAGTCTTAACATTCAAACAACTCTTTGAGCTCCGCCGAGGTCTCACAGTCGTCACAAAAATAGAAATACAAGAGAGTATTTATATCCACAAAGTGAGTCCTGATGAGAACCCGGCACCGGTTTCTGTCTCTAGATCCTCTGAAACATTCATTAATGCAGCTGGATTACAGGACTCACGTCTCCGTCTGTGTTTATTACAGTAGATGAGTGTATTTGGGGCAACATGCTGAACTGACGAGAGATCATTTTTAAACAGTTTCATCCTTCAGTTCATCACCAACAGTCAACATCAACACATCTGGAGATACATGAAGGAACTAAAGCTGTCAGATCAACGTAGTGGAGTATAAAGTAGAGCTGTACGTTAGTGGAGTACAAGTAGACAGAAAATACTCAAGTAAAGTACCTTGAGTTTGTATTTAAGTACAGTACTTACAGTACTGCTAAACAGAACCATGACTTACATTTCCTTTCAAGCCTTTCAAGCCTTCCTTTTTTCTTTTTTTTTTACAGTTGAGTTTGAACCTTTTTATCGGAGGAAGAGTTTTTCAGTGTTGAAACCGATAACAACCAGCAGCAGTTTTCGTAGTTTGGAGTAAAGACGTCTTCAGGAAGCTGCTGCTGCGTTCTGACCTGCAGCTGATGAATATTTAATCAGACTGAACCGCCTGCATTATTACAGTTATTGGTTCATTATTTAATGAGGTAATCTACATATAACATTTATTTATTTACGCATGAAAAATCATAAATAAACACATTTAAAACTAAATATAAAATAAATGCACAAATAAATTAATTAATCAAAAATAAATATAATAATAAATAAATACATTTAAAAATGACTAAAAATAAATACATAAATAAATAAAAGGGAAAATTAAAAAGAAGTGTAAATAAATATGGGAATTAATACATAGATAAATAAATAAAGAAGCAAAATAAAAAACAAAAATATCAATTTATGTCACATTTTATCAATTAATTAATGGTTACATTTATTTATTTAATATTATTTTTCCTACTTTTAATGACATATCTATGAATTTATTTATCGAGTCATTTATTTCTTTATATATTTTTTCTGCTTGTATTCGTCTCCGGCGGTGAATCTGTCTCTCCTCATGTTTATGGATGGCGGCGAAGTTCAAACAGCATCGCTAACGACGACGCCTCCCTCGAGTGCCCCCCCCATACACCGCTATAGGCTCTATCTATAGGTGCTCTGTTGTTGTTCAACATGAAAGCAGCGAGGGAGGAAGAATCCCATCAGTGACCTTCAGCATCTCACAGTATTGTAGGAGGAAGCTGCAGCCGTTACACCGTCAAGGAAAACACAGCAGTTCATACAAAGGGTTTTATTTTGAAAATATTAAGATAACATTTCATAACATGAAGGGCAACAAACATCAAAACACTTGCAAGTACATTTTGAGGTACTTGTACACAGTCACAGGGCATATTCTGCTGCACAACCACTACTTGTACTACTGATACTTTAACTACATGAAGCTGATGGTACTTGTGTACTTGTACTACTGATACTTTAACTACATGAAGCTGATAATACTTGTGTACTTGTACTACTGATACTTTAACTACATGAAGCTGATAATACTTGTGTACTTGTACTACTGATACTTTAACTACATGAAGCTGATAATACTTGTGTACTTGTACTACTGATACTTTAACTACATGAAGCTGATGGTACTTGTGTACTTGTACTACTGATACTTTAACTACATGAAGCTGATAATACTTGTGTACTTGTACTACTGATACTTTAACTACATGAAGCTGATGGTACTTGTGTACTTATACTACTGATGCTGTGTGCTGTGTGGTCCCTTAGTACTCGTCGGCCGGCTGTCTGCTGTCGCTCCACCACACCGAGAAGCCCGACCACGAGGAGGTGTGTGAGTTCCGGCCGTACACCTGTCCGTGTCCCGGAGCGACCTGCAAGTGGCACGGCGCCCTGGAGGCCGTCATGCCGCACCTGATGCACGCCCACAAGTCCATCACCACGCTGCAGGTCAGCACCATCACTCTAACTTTAACTTTATCACCACGCTGCAGGTCAGCACCATCACTCTAACTTAAACTTTATCACCACGCTGCAGGTCAGCACCATCACTCTAACTTTAACTTTATCACCACGCTGCAGGTCAGCACCATCACTCTAACTTTAACTTTATCACCACGCTGCAGGTCAGCACCATCACTCTAACTTTAACTTTATCACCACGCTGCAGGTCAGCACCATCACTCTAACTTTAACTTTATCACCACGCTGCAGGTCAGCACCATCACTCTAACTTTAACTTTATCACCACGCTGCAGGTCAGCACCATCACTCTAACTTTAACATTTCATCTCCACGCTAAAAGGGTTAGTTAAGTTATTTTTCTGATATTGTTGACCGTGAACTCGACGGGCCACTGTTAGTAGCTAACACTCGGGAGGAAGGGGAGATAACAGCCACCATGTGTCCGTCTCTCTGCAGGGGGAGGACATCGTCTTCCTGGCGACGGACATCAACCTGCCGGGCGCCGTGGACTGGGTGATGATGCAGTCGTGTTTCAGCCACCACTTCATGCTGGTCCTGGAGAAGCAGGAGAAGTACGAAGGCCACCAGCAGTTCTTCGCCGTCGTGCTGCTCATCGGCACCCGCAAGCAGGCCGAGAACTTCGCCTACCGCCTGGAGCTCAACGGCAACCGGCGCCGACTCACCTGGGAGGCCACGCCGCGCTCCATCCACGACGGGGTGGCGGCCGCCATCATGAACAGCGACTGCCTGGTGTTCGACACCTCCATCGCCCATTTGTTCGCCGACAACGGCAACCTGGGGATCAACGTCACCATCTCCATGAACTGAGGCGAGCGGAGCGGCGATGACGGCAGAACACGGACGTCACAACGGACACGGGGACTCCTGTGCTGCAGACGTCCTGCGGTGTCGGCGATGCAGCCGGAGGCGTTCGTGAGATTAAAACACAACATTTGAAGCGCCGCCCTGTGTGATGTCTGCGTATTTGACGAATGACGGGACAGAACGGGTCGTCCTTCTGTCCCTTGATCGGGCGCCAGCGAAGAGCATCGTCCTTCTGGATGGAAAAGAAGTCGGGACGCTGCTTTGACCGCCGCGACACCGAGCTGTCCTGAGTTTACTCTCCCGAGCAGAACGGGTTCTGGTGTCAGGTCCATCTGACTTCCTGTCGGCCCGGTGTGTTCACAGTATTCTCAGCCAGCGGTCCCGGTGATCACCGTAGACCAGAACCAGAACTGAGTCCACATAAAGGACGACTGGTTTCACCGGAGCTCCACCAACATAACGGCTTATTGCAGATATATCTCAACACGGGAGCTGCCATTGATTTACATCATGGTGCGTTCAGGCTCTATTCAGTAAAACTGAGCATTGGGCGAAGGTAAATTCTAACATCATCTTGATGGAATTGGTGTCGAGAATCGTTAAATTTCACTGGTATTGGTATCGACTACTACATTTCTGGTGTGGTGACGTCCCTGCTGATGTATAACAAGATACACACTAGTTTAAATGTCATTTAAAAAGGATGTTTGTCCACCAGAGGGCGCTGACGAGTTTATTATTACACTGTAAAATGAGCCGTTTAGTGCGTCCTGGTCACTTTCTATTAAAACATGTAAGGGATCCAGATGTTTAAACTCCCAAATATTAATCTCAGTGTTGGCCTTAATAGTTGAGCTGTATCAGCTACAGGAAGTGAACACAACTACCTTTCTATGTATAGATGGTCGTACCCGTTCACCGACACGTCTTCACAGCAAATAAAGAATAACAGCAGAGTAATGTGGAGATGTTTCCTCAGTGGGAGGTTGCTGGTTTGAATCCCTGCAGCCGTCTGTGAGGCCGACGGCGTTCTGACTGCAGCTCGTCTCTCACAGATTTTGGAGGTCAGCGTTTGTGGGAACGAGCTGAGCTGTGAATCCAGTTTAATCCTCCGACCTTCTTTAATCTCAGATAAAAGCAGTAAAACGGAGGACTAATCCTCCATCCCTCTTCCTGCAGGCTGTTCAGCCGCCAGCGCCTTAACTTTTCTACCGCCAACCTCCTCCTCCTCCTCCTCCTCCTCTTCTTCTTCCTGTTGGAGCTCAGAGCGGCCCGGAGAAACACAACTGAGCCGTCAGACGTCACGGTGACGTTGATATTCTCTCTCCGGGTGATTTCCCAACATTCCTCGTCTCTAAACCTTCGTAGCAGCCGACCAGGAAGAACTTCACCAGATACCTCTGAGCACAGACACGTCTGTAACTGAACCGCTAACCTCAGACCTCGCCGCTGTTTCCTCCGTGTTTCTTTATGATGAGCGCCGACGTGGTCACGACGTAGACGACAGACATCCGTTAAAGTCTAAAGTCACAATAATCATCTGACATCACGGTATGCAGGAGCTGGAATGATGCATTAGGGAGGACTGAGGACTGCTGCTTCAGCAAACCTTCAAACTACATTAACTTATCAGTATTCATTAGAGTAATAACATCCTTTATGCTTTCATGTTCAGGGACTTTGAATCCCGTCTTTGGATGTAAACGTTGACGTCTGTAATCAAAATGATCTAGTGAAATAAGTAAACTCTGCTCGCTCATCAATCAATCAATCAAACCAGCTCATCAATAATAATAACAATAATAATAATAAATATTAAACACAGAGGAAACACGGCTGATAATCACTTCCATTCTACAACCGCTGACTTTCTACCAGATGTTTAACGATATTGTAAATGGAGTTCTAACGACAGTATATTTTCTAAAATCAAAGACTGCTTCATCGATGGCGTTCGTGTCGGCGTTCGCTCCACGGAGATTTTAAAGTAATTTTCTAAAACGCTTTCTGACATTTAGTTTTAATTAATTCTGCTGCTGGACTGTCGGTACCTCAACATCTGGACTGATGCTGAAGGAAAAACCTTTTTATTACTGGACATGAAACTCTCCTGTTGGATCATCAGAGAAGTCAACTACGACTCCCAGGGTGCATTTCACTGACTAACATCCAATCACAGAGCTTTATTCTAACGGTTAGCTGATGCTAAACCTGAAACAGCAGTTTGGATCTGAATTTAGAAACTAATATCTCCATAGCAACAGCAGCTGAGGCTCATGGGTATTGTAGTATTTAGAGCCGTCCACCAAACTGACAGAAAAAAACGAGTTAAATCTGATTAAATAATTAAATCTGATAATCTGAACATAAACCTGTAGTATAATTAAATGATCCTCATTAAGCTAACGAGGCTGTCCGTCTAATTACGGCTTTAATTAGCGTACAATATAAATATTAATAAATGTGGTTAACACTTTATTTTGTAGGTCGGTTTTTCCAGGATCATTTCCAAGACTTTAAATTAATTATAGGTAAAATAATTCTCAATAACTGAATATTTATTTGGGTTTAAATTGAGCTTTTATTTTCCTTATAATTAATACCAAATCTAATTTTTTCAGGAAACATCTTGGAAATGATTCCACAAATCCCGATGAGATCAGCATCAGAACTAATGGGGTATTTATTTATATATATGAGGTATTAAACACAATGAAGAGGGGAAACGTTTATGATTGTATACAGTATGTAAATGTCTCCAGATTTCAAACCAAACGGCCCGTGATGAATTATTGATGAATTATTGATGAAATATTGACATGTTGATGATATTGTCCTCGTTAACGTGCAGATGATCATCAGCTGTTTCAGGTTCTTCCTGTTGCGGCAGCAGGACGATAAAAATCTCAAATCCACCGAATCTACTAGAAGATGAAGTTTACACGTCTGACTGATATCTGAGGATGTTTTAATATCTTTTCTTTGTTCTCAGTGTCCTGTGGTGTTTCTAGAATAAACGGGTGCAGTTTGATTCTGTGTGATTCTCATCTTTATTATTCGTTATTTATTTTTTTAGAGGGCGCCCACCGTAATTTTTTTCTTAAATTATATTTTATGTTATTTATTTTTTTAGAGGGAGCCCACTGCTATTTTCTTCTTAAAAATGTTATTTATTTATTTATCTTTTGAGAGGGTGACCAGCTTCCCCCAGAAGGTGGCGTCCTATGCGACCGCCTCTACCTGAAGCAGCCCTGTCACATGATAACAAAGACGTTTATATGAGTAAATATTTCCACATCATCATGTCAATCTGTGTGATTTAAAACCCACTTCATAAAAACATTGCTGCACCAGCTGAAGACATTTCTTAGTTTTATTACAGTTATTACATATTTATTCATCCAGCGCTGCTTCACATGTTGAGTAATGACCTCTGCGTCCTCTAGAGGGCGCCAGCAGGACGGCAGTGGGATTCTAGAATTAACACATCTGGAAAGTGAAGTTTGTTTAATGTCGAGTTCACTTTACACCAACACCACCATCAGAGTCCTCTGGTCTCAGTGTCTCCGTCTCTCTGTCTCCCTCATCCTGGTCTCAGTGTCTCCGTCTCTCTGTCTCCCTCATCCTGGTCTCAGTGTCTCCGTCTCTCTGTCTCCCTCATCCTGGTCTCAGTGTCTTCGTCTCTGTCTCCCTCATCCTGGTCTCAGTGTCTCCGTCTCTCTGTCTCCCTCCTCCTGGTCTCAGTGTCTCCGTCTCTCTGTCTCCCTCATCCTGGTCTCAGTGTCTTCGTCTCTGTCTCCCTCATCCTGGTCTCAGTGTCTCCGTCTCTCTGTCTCCCTCCTCCTGGTCTCAGTGTCTCCGTCTCTCTGTCTCCCTCATCCTGGTCTCAGTGTCTTCGTCTCTGTCTCCCTCATCCTGGTCTCAGTGTCTCCGTCTCTCTGTCTCCCTCCTCCTATCACTGTCCCTCTCCCTGTCTGTCTCTCTTCTTCTATCGCCGTCTCTGTTTGTCTCCCTCCTCCTATCACTGTCTCTGTCTCTACTGTCATTATCTCTGACCGTCTCTCTTCTTCTATTGCCGTCTCTCTCTCTGTCTGTCTCCCTCCTCCTATCGCCGTCTCTGTCTGTCTCTCTTCTGTCGTTGTCTCTGTCAAACTCTCTTTTCCTTTCATAGTCTCTGTCCGTCTCTCTCCTCCTGTCGCCCTCCCTGTCATGATTCCTCCTCCTGTCTTCGTCTGTCTCTCTCTTCCTGTCTTCGTCTCTCTCCCTGTCTGTCTCTCTCTTCCTGTCTTCGTTTCTCTCCCTGTCCGTCTCTCTCTTCCTGTCTTCGTCTCTCTCCCTGTCCGTCTCTCTCTTCCTGTCTTCATCTCTGTCCCTGTCCGTCTCTCTCTTCCTGTCTTCATCTCTGTCCCTGTCTGTCTCTCTCTTCCTGTCTTCATCTCTGTCCCTGTCCGTCTCTCTCTTCCTGTCTTCGTCTCTCTCCCCGTCTGTGTCTCTCTTCCTGTCTCCGTCTGTGTCTCTCTTCCTGTCTTCGTCTCTGTCCCTCCTCCTGTCCTCCTCCCCCCGGAGTCTCTGGTTGTCCCTGGCTCTCTGTCCGTTCTGCTGTCCTCCCGGCGGCGCCCCCCTCTGGTTGTACTTGTCGTAGGCGGCGTCCTCCTTCTCCTCTTTGACGCTGACGTCAGGAGGAGGAGGTGATGAAGAGGAGGAGGAAGAGTGCGGCGCCCGACTCGCCCTCTCTTTCTCCTTCTTCTTCTCCTTCTTCTCTTTCTTCTTCTTCTTCTTGTCTTTCTTGTCTGCGGCAGAGACAGAGAAGAGGAGACATTAACGTCCGTCTCAGAGTGATTCTGGCGTCCGGATCAAACAGGAAGTGACCTCACCTTTCTTGGTCTTCTTCACGGGGATGCTGTACTGCTCCTCTTCCTCTTCCTCTGAGGACGAGGACGAGGGCTCGCGGTCTTCAGGAGCGCAGTCTTTAGGAGCGCAGCCCTCTTCCCTCAGGTGTTTGGTGATGTCGTCGATGTCCTCCGTGTCTTTGGGAGGACGGTAGTCTTTGACGTGGTCCACGCGGATCGTCCGACCTTTAATCTGACGGTAAACACAGATTCATTAAAGCGCTCCGCTCGCCGTTCCTGCATCACAATCACTTCCTGTATAACATCATGGTGCTCGGCGGCGTCACCTTGATGCCGTTGAAGTTGTCCACGGCGAGGACGGTGCTCCGCTGGTCCTCGAAGCAGATGAAGCAGAAACCTTTGGACTTCCCCGTCTTCTTGTCTCGCACCAGGTTGATGTTGACGATCTCGCCGTACCTGACGGAGGGGGGGGGACAGGAAGGTGTTATAGAGACGCAGCGACATCACAGCTGTGGACGGACAGAAAGTCTGCAGCAACGTACTGAGAGAAGACGCAGATGATGTCTCCTTCAGTCAGCTCGTACGGGAATCCTCCTGCAGGAGACACACTTTATTATCTCTGAACCAGCTGATACTGATCCTAATGAACCAGCTGATACTGGTCCTAATGAACCAGCTGATACTGGTCCTAATGAACCAGCTGATACTGGTCCTAATGAACCAGCTGATACTGATCCTACTGATGAACACAACCGTCCTGTCTCTTACCCACAAACACCCAGGCGCTGTCTTTGTACTCCGTGTGCCAGGAGACGTTCTCGTTCACACCGAGGTTGGCCTCACGCTCATTCAGCTCGTTGATCAGCTTCACCTTCGTTAGCGGACTGAAAACAGACGACAGAAGCTTTGAAATACAGATGTTGAGTTTCAATTCATATACAAACTGTATAATACAGGGGTCAGGGGTCAGAGGTCAGAGGTCAGGGGTCAGGGACATTTACTGTCTGAAGAGACATTTTAGACAAAAACAAAAAAGAGAAATCTGACTGGAGCATCAAAACATGTGATCATTGTGATGAAGGTAACTCAGTTTATAGTATATAAGTATATAGTATATAAGTCTAATGCAGTGAGGGCCAAAGAGACAATGTACTACGGAGTATTAGGGCCACATTGAGGAAAACACATCTGAGATTTACACAATAAAGTCACAGCTTTACGAGAAAAAAAGTCGTAAGAAATTGCGCGTTTTAAAACAAGCCGTCAGGATTTCTGTCCATTTGTGATGTCACAAATATATAATATTTAGACCCTTACATGGTTTTAAACGTAAACATTCTAAATGTGTCCCAGTTTATTTCCTGTTGCAGTGTATGTGAATAACATCAGCTGACAGGAAGTGAACATGGACTCAAGCTGTTGCCTAGCAACGTAATTCCGTTGAAATGAGCTAAAACGGAGCGTTTCAGACAGAGGGTGAATACAGGTATATTCAGGCAGACAGGATGAGGAAAATAAAGTGTTTTTTTTAACATTACAGCATGTAAACATGTTCTAGTAGAAACACAAAATACAAGTATGAACCTGAGAATGAGCTGATATGGGACCTTTAATAATTCAAACAAAAACAAACTGTCCGTGGAGCTCCAGAACAGGAGCAGAGAAACACGCTGGAACACTGATTTAACTGTGATTATATTGACATACGAGCTGCTTTGTTAGAGCCGAATTAATAAACTGCTTCTAAATGTTTATTAGAACGTTAGATGTTGTGTTTTATGATTATGTTTATAAGCCGAATAACAAGGTAAGCGTTAAATTATACGATTTGTTAACGAGGTTTGGTGCAGCCAGACTGTCTGAGCGGGAGATCTGGACACATTAAGGCCGAACAGGAGATAGAAGCACACAGAACTATTTTAATGTGAGAATATTGACTTACTTCATGTTGATCTGGTAGATTTCACCTCACAGGAACACGTGACACAAACATGGAACAACCAATGCCGGAAGTGACCACCTTGCTAACATGAGCCACTTCCGGATGAATTCCCGCTAGTGATGTGCTGGTCCGAACGAATCGGCTCTTTTAGCTGAACCATCAGAGCCGGCTCCCATTCGAGAGTCGTTTTATTTTTTCTTTAATTAATTCAAGGCAGAATGATAGGACGGTCTTCTCCGCACCACGTGCACTCCATGCACTGACTGTGACTGAATGTTGTATTAATGACGTCCGCTCGACCAATCAGGTGATGACAGACGAGGATCATACCATCAAGCGGGGAGGGGCGGGCGTGACGGTCTACAGGTACAGAGCAGGAAGGAGAGGAGGAGAGAGAGAGAGGTGCGCAAATAGCAGACAGGATGAGTGACAGTCGGAAACGAAGCAGCATGTAAAGTTATGGTATTCTGGAAATTATAAGGTTTAGTATAATTATATTTAATTATTTAAGTGATATATGTGCACACATACTAATCATAGG
Organism: Sebastes fasciatus; assembly: GCF_043250625.1. Taxonomy (NCBI): domain Eukaryota; kingdom Metazoa; phylum Chordata; class Actinopteri; order Perciformes; family Sebastidae; genus Sebastes; species Sebastes fasciatus. The sequence continues at coordinate 995,313 of NC_133810.1, forward strand.
TCAAAACAGCTAAAGCGAAATTGGGCTGAATTATAAAAGGCAGAAGTGGTAAAATGAAGAACCGTTTGGGAGCCGAAAGAGCCGGCTCTTCTTGGTGAGCTGAGCCAAATGATCTGATCAGTAAAAAGAGACGTAATTCCCATCGCTAGAGTCCTGCCTCTGCTTCCGCCTGCTGTTTGGATGACGTAACAACAAGCTGCGTTTATGTGACTAAATAACTAAATTATTATTATTATGAATGTATATACATGTATATATTATCAGAATATCAGCATAATCATAGTTTTATATTTATTTTTTAGTTAGTTTATAAAAATAAATATTATTTATGGTGTAAGTTGTCCGGCCGTAAAGCAGGAGGCGCTGCTGTGAAGATGCTGTCCGGCCGTAAAGCAGGAGGCGCTGCTGTGAAGGTGACCCGGATGGTAAACAGTAGTCAGTGAGATCCAGCAGATTAAAACACATTAAACTGAGTTTAACTGAGTTTAACTGCAGCTTTTAAAGCTTTATTGAACTATTTGATGTGTAGAGAGTTGTCGGTGTTGATCAGTTCATCATGGACGGGTCTCCTGTGGTTTATTAGAGGTTTAATCAGCTGTAATGTCTGTTAGTCTGTTATTCTGTTATTCTGCTAGTTAAACTGCTTTATTTAACATTAATGGATCATTAATCTGATAAAGAAGCTTGTTTCTCTGTGAGTCTACTGCAGGTGAGTAAAACATTAACTGGAGTTAAATCAGTGTTTAATTCAGAGATAATCTTCTCATCTAATAGATGTAACATGAACTTCTTTACAATTTCACTCAATTTAACCTTCTTTACCTGTTTTCACCTCCTGTGATCATCTTACAAACACCTTCTATACTGTTTCTGACTCATATGGGACTGGTGATAAATTCGGCAAACAATTAATCAGACTTTACTCACAATAATGTGTTTAAATTCAGACTTTAATCACAATAATGTGTTTAAATTCAGACTTTAATCACAATAATGTGTTTAAATTCAGACTTTAATCACAATAATGTGTTTAAATTCAGACTTTAATCACAATAATGTGTTTAAATTCAGACTTTACTCACAATAATGTGTTTAAATTCAGACTTTACTCACAATAATGTGTTTAAATTCAGACTTTAATCACAATAATGTGTTTAAATTCAGACTTTACTCACAATAACGTGTTTAAATTCAGACTTTAATCACAATAATGTGTTTAAATTCAGACTTTAATCACAGTAATGTGTTTAAATTCAGACTTTAATCACAATAATGTGTTTAAATTCAGACTTTAATCACAATAATGTGTTTAAATTCAGACTTTACTCACAATAACGTGTTTAAATTCAGACTTTAATCCCAATAATGTGTTTAAATTCAGACTTTAATCACAATAATGTGTTTAAATTCAGACTTTAATCACAATAATGTGTTTAAATTCAGACTTTACTCACAATAACGTGTTTAAATTCAGACTTTAATCACAATAATGTGTTTAAATTCAGACTTTAATCACAGTAATGTGTTTAAATTCAGACTTTAATCACAATAATGTGTTTAAATTCAGACTTTACTCACAATAACGTGTTTAAATT
>NC_133810.1:999407-1014407 GCF_043250625.1 Sebastes fasciatus
ACTCCTTCATGGCATCAGTGTGTGTTTGGAGATGATAGTTTCTTAGCAACAGATGAATCAGTAATGAAGCTCTTTGTTTTACTTTCTGTTTGTTGTAAACATATATCTATATATTCTTAACCTCCCATCAGTCCGAGGAGAAGCAGGAAGTGATGTCGTCAGTGTTTTCTACGAGAAGGTCACAGCGCTGACCGGAGACCAGCCTCCGGTCGTCATGGTAATAATAATAATAATAATAAACTTATATCACATTTCACACCAGACATGCAGCTCAACGTGCTTTACATTTAAAACAGGAAACACTAATTAGAGCTGTTCTCAACTGAAGAAACTCTTAGTGGACTAACTCTCATAGGATTTTATTTACTAATCGATGAGTTGATTTAATCGACGGATCTGTTAAACTGAGTTTCTCCACTAAAACACCTCTTTAGATCTGCTGTTTACCAGATGTGCTCAGAAGAGTCTTAGAAAACTTAGTGAACTAAGTCCAAAACAAGCGATTAGTCCACTAATCAATTAAGAAGAGGCAGCCCTCGTAAAGATGTAATGAAACAGAATAAAAGTAGAGATAAGGTGCTTAGTGTTACAGAGAAAGATCAACTAATAAGAAGACATTTAAAGGCATTAAAGGTCATTTAAAAGCAGCATGTGGCTAAGAAGTGGTGCTAGATAAAAGCTCCTTTATAGAGAGAGGTTTAAAGATGTCCACAGAGCCTCTCTAATATCTTTCCACAGTTTAGGAATATAGCTGAATAAAAAGCTGCTTCTCCACTTTTCTTTTTTCAAACTTCAAAAATGAAGTCCTCTCATTAATGACAGCAGGAGAATGACAGTATCAGTTTTTCATGGAGGGCCCTAAACGCAGCATCGGTCCTGTGTTGTGTTCTGCAGAGTCACAAAGATCTTCACTTCGTCCACGTCCGGCAGGGAGGACTGTACTGGGTCGCCACGACGACGGATGACTCCTCCCCCTTCACCGTCATCGAGTTCCTCAACAGGTACGGCTTTATTTGAGTCTTAGTAAGTCTCTAATAGCAGCCGTCATCACAGGACTCACTGGAAGCTGTAAAAGACTACAAACATGGAGGTCGTTCAAATATATAACGAGGATCTTATTCTGGTCGTCTCCGTCTTGGTTTTGCTTTATGGTCTATCTGACTCTAAACGGGACCATCATTTACTAAATGAACATCATGCTGAATTGAAGAAGACTTGAAACATAAACTCATGTTTACGATGTTTACTGAGGTCATAAATCAAGAGAGAAGGAGACTCATGTTCTATCAGAGTTCTATAGAACCAGACGCCTCCTGCTGGCTGCTAGACAGGATGCAGGTTTAAGGCTCTTCAAAACCCCAAATACCCCAAAACAGAAGTGAAGTTGACTGAATCCCTGGATGTGATAATGTTCCTGCCCCAGTTAAAACATGTCTGTGTGTCTGTTGTCAGGTTATCAGCTCTGGTTAAAGATTACTGCGGCAGCCTGTCGGAGAAGTCGGTGCAGATGAACTTCGCCCTCATCTATGAGCTGCTGGACGAGGTCGTGGTGAGTTCATCCAGGAATCATTACGTCGTAGTTTAGTCACAGCCGGGGTGGTAAAATTCAAAATGCAGATAATAGCACCTCTTCCATGTAACGGCTGTGTGTTCAGGTAAATATCACAGGAGTTATCTACAGGAGGTTAGATACGCAAAAACATGACGGCAACATTAATAAATGGCTCAAATCTCATTTCAACCAACACACCATTTACAAACGGGCAGGTTAACACCAGCCAGCCTCTTTAAGTGAACGCTATATCTACAATATTACACCTCTTTACCTCTCCGTCAGAGAGGGGAGAGGGGTCAGCCCTCTCCCCTCTCTGACGGGGAACTGAAGCCGTTACATCGCTGCCTTTAGGACACCAGACTCCATTCATAACACCATCATTTCACCTCTCAGGAAAGTTGCTGGTCTACCGCTGCATCCATCGGTTAGTTAGTTTGTGTTATTGTGAGACTTTGGTGAATCTGAATTAACCCTTTAAAACACCAAAATCACACAATAACACAAACTAACTAACTAACCCATCCATTTCTGTCAATTCAACTTTATTGGAATGAAAGTTTCAAAAAAACAAAGTTGCCAAATCATCAAAATACAAAAAGTACACAATAATATAAAAATGAATATTAACACCAGATTATATATTATTATTATTATTATTATTATTATTATATGAATCTCTCTGTCTGTCAGGACTACGGTTACATCCAGACGACGTCCTCTGACATCCTGAAGAACTTCATCCAGACTGAAGCCGTGTCCTCCAGACCCTTCAGCCTGTTTGACCTCAGTAACGTCGGCTTGGTACGTCAACACCGGCAACACGTTAGACTGGAGGTCAGAGGTCAGAGGTCACTGAGGGCAACAGTTTGGTCTCTGAGGAGAAACAAATAATCACGTCTGAGTTGTCAGAATCAGGATTTCTAAGTCCCTCTATCCAGCGTTTATAAGACGTATACAAACACTTAATACAGAGTTTATAACACACTATAACGTCGCTGTATGAAGCTGTGTGGAATTTTAAAATGCTTATTAATGTACAGTGTTTGACAACAATTATAACGTCTCCTATGAAGAGATATTTTATATGATTACAACATTGTTGAATTGAATGAAATTGATTTAATGTGTCTGTGCAGTTTTCAGCAGCTTGGTGTTGATGTTGTTGATGATGATGTTGTTGTTGTTGATGTTGTTGTTGTTGTTGTTGATGTCGTTGATGATGATGATGTTGTTGTTGTTGTTGATGTTGTTGTTGTTGATGTTATTGTTGTTGTTGTGCTGCAGTTTGGAGCTGAGACTCAGCAGAGTAAAGTGGCTCCGAGCTCTGCAGCCAGCCGACCCATCCAGTCCAGCAGAGAGCAGGTAACCAGCATCACTCCACTAAACACTAAACTGAGTATTTAGTTCAGTTCTGGGAAGAAAACCAAATGTTTAGATTGTTATTGAAGATCTAAACTTAGAAACGTTATAGGAAGGTATGATTGTTAAAAATTAGAAATATCCATAATACAGACCAAGAAATGTATTAAAAGTTCCTAAAAACAACAGAAGAACTCGTCTTCTGTGTAACGTAACAGGAAATAATATCTGCTCCGTTTACTCAGACGTCCTGCAGTTACTGCGTTCACTATCTGGGTTAATGTACAGTTTATTATTGTTATGCATTGAATATGAAATATGTCACTTAGTCAGTTTACTAAATGATAGAAAAGGTCCTCGGTAGTCCTGAAGAAGATGAACAATAGAGACAGTAAACCTGCAGCTGGCACACACTTTAACATCTTTATTTTCCATTTCACTTTAGTCTTTAAATAAAACATCCAGCACAGAAGAGACCCTGGTCTGGAACGTCTTTTAGACTTAGGGAAGTCCTGGATCATTTTCCAGTTCCCAGAGTTTAATTTCATCTTTTAGAAACAGGAACATGAACGTGAACAAACCAGAGACGGAGCAGAGGACAATAGAGACGTTTATATTCCAGCGTTTGTCTTTTAAATCAGCAGCTTGTTAAACCACTGTCTTTATTATTATTCAACATGTTTAAAGATCCTGTTAACGTACAGCACACAGACCTCTAACTGTGTAAGTCTGATAATAGAAACGCTCTATCTCTGTGTTAAAGTGCACAAACTGATGTGTTGATGTATTTATAGATGTAAATGTTTCCAGGGTCCGAGTCTAAATCTGGTGTCTGTTATTGATGAGCAGTCGCTGGCTGTTTGGAAAGTCACTGACATGTTCCAGTAAATAGTCGGGTCCCAGCTCCACTTCCTGAAACAGACTCAGCGTTTCCATACACGTGTGTGTTTCATGTGTGTGTTTCATGTGTGTGTTTCATGTGTGTGTTCCATGTGTGTGTTTTATTTTCCAGGGAGGGAAGAGCGAGATATTTGTGGACGTGATTGAGAGGATGTCGGTCGTCATCGGCTCCAACGTGAGTCTGAAACACCAAATACACACACACTCATTAAATGTATTAAAGTGTCGTCTTTGTGCTTATTACAATGGACATTTATTATTTAATGTCAAGTTTCAGTTCCAGACTTTGGTCTGGTGTGATATCTGTAAACTCAGCTGGTTTGTGCTGCAGGGGGTTCTGATGAAGGCCGACGTGGAGGGAGAAATCAGAGTGAAGTGCTATATGCCGAGCTGCTCAGGTGAGTCTGAACAGATGTTTTAACGCCAGAATGGATATATCTGCTTCACCTGAGTCTATGTGGAGGAAGAAGGAAGTTACCGCTTTTATTGTGGTAGTCTGAGTAACGTGACGTCATATCCGTTCCGTATCCGTCAACCAAAACAAAGCTCAGAGAGTGTAAAACGTTGGAGGGTCGTCATGGATACGACCTGCACCCTCCCATGTTAAATCCAGCGTGGTAAACACTACACATCCAGTAAAGGATGGAAACACTTTGGGTTTCACACATTGACAGGAAAAGCAGAGCTAGACAGAGCAGAGCTAAAGCTGCATGCTAACGTCTAAAGAAGGACAAAATACGTGTCACAGTAAACGGCCTCTTTCAGCCTCTAAGCAGCGTTTCATTGATAATTGATGGTAGTGGCTGCAGGTGTTGTGTGTGAACGATTCGTTCATCAGAGCTGATTTCTAACATCATGAGATTATGAGGGTTCAGAAGTGTCACAAAGAAAGAGTTGATTTATTCTGTGTAGTTGGACACTGACTACATGAGGGGGGACATCTGATTTATGTGGTTCATAAATAGGACTAAACTCTGTGTAACGTGATGTCTTCTGTCTTCGGTCCACAGAGATGAGAATCGGTCTGAACGAGGAGTTCAGCATCGGAAAGTCACAACTGAGAGGTAAAAACACACAGAAAGCCTTCAGAGCATAAAGCCTTCCTCCATCACCTCAGATCATATCTGTTTATGTAATAAAACATCTGATAGATCATAATCTCAAACTCTCAAATATCAATACAGTGCTATAAATACAACACGTTTTATTTTTATTATTTTAAATCAGAATCAGGTTTATTAACACGTTTCTTCAACCGTTAGACCATTAGTCTTTCACTTGTTTTAATTAGTCTCGTTGGTTTCATCTTCAGCTTTTTATTATTTATTATTTATTATTTATTATTTATTATTTATTATTTATTCTTCAGCTTACAGATGTTCAGGTTATTATTGTTATTATATATCTATATATATATCTATATTTATTTATTATTTCTTCTTCAGGTTACGGATGTTCAGGTTGTTATTATGTATTATTTATGATATATATTTATATATATTTATTGTTTCTTCTTCAGGTTACGGAGCTGCTGTCCGTGTAGACGAGTGCAGCTTCCACCAGGCGGTCCGACTGGACGAGTTCGACAGCAACCGGATCCTCCGCCTCTGTCCGAGTCAGGGAGAGGTACTCTACTGATCTGCTGATCTACTCCCCACTCAGCCGTCACGGCTTTTAGTAACACTCTCTCTACTCTAGAGATTTAACCTGCTGGTCTGGAGCGCTTTAGTTTCAGTCAGGTGTACCTAATAAACTGACCACCTCACACAACACAACACAACACAACACACACACAACACAACACACATGACTCTTCTTCTTCATGTGTTTCAGCAAACGGTGATGCAGTACCAGCTGAGTGACGAGCTGCCGTCAGCGCCGCCGTTCCGTCTCTTCCCCACCATCGAGAGGGACAGCGGAGGAAGGTAGAGTCCCCCAGAGTCCAGGACCAGAGTCCTAGTCCCCCGGAGTCCAGGACCAGAGTCCTAGTCCCCCGGAGTCCAGGACCAGAGTCCTAGTCCCCCGGAGTCCAGGACCAGAGTCCTAGTCCCCCAGAGTCCAGGACCAGAGTCCTAGTCCCCCAGAGTCCAGGACCAGAGTCCTAGTCATTAGAGGTATTAAAGGTCCATTCTGAATATGAGAGAACATTAAAGGTGTTGTTGTTGTTGCTCTGCAGGCTGCTGATGTACCTGAAGCTTCGCTGTGATCTGCCACCAAAGAGGTGCGTTTATATTTATATATTTATATATTTATATTTCAACAAGCTTCAATCCTTCAACTAAACTCTGAGTATCAGACTAGAACCGTTAAATCAGCTCTACACCAACCAGACGGTTACCGGAGTGTTTTAATAGTTCTGTTGGGGATAACATGGGAAGGAATCAGCAGTACAGTCAGCTCCATGGACGTATCATAAGTATTATCATTATATCAGATTATATATATATATATATATGTATATATATATATATACATATATATATATTAGAGTATAAACTGAGTTCTGATTCACCAGAGTTCACACAAGATGCTTTCATTATGAGGAGACAGAATCAGTCCTGGAATACCTTTAAAGACGGACCTCCAGCTGGAGATCGTTGTTAGCCTGAACCTGTTAACAGGGATCTGAAATAATAACCAGAATATCTAAACCGCGTTGCGTCGCCTTACGTTAAGTTGCGTTACGTTAAGTTGCGTTACGTTAAGTTGCGTTACGTTAATTTGCGTTGCGTTACGTTAGGTTGCGTTGCGTTGCGTTACGCTAGGTTGCGTTACGTTAAGTTGCGTTACGTTAAGTTGCGTTACGTTAATTTGCGTTGCGTTACGTTAGGTTGCGTTGCGTTGCGTTACGCTAGGTTGCGTTACGTTAAGTTGCGTTACGTTAAGTTGCGTTACGTTAAGTTGCGTTACGTTAAGTTGCGTTACGTTAAGTTGCTTTAAGTTGCGTTACGTTAAGTTGCGTTACGTTAAGTTGCGTTACGTTAAGTTGCGTTGCGTTACGTTAAGTTAAGTTGCGTTACTTTAAGTTGCGTTAAGTTGCGTTACGTTAAGTTGCGTTATGTTAAGTTGCGTTATGTTGCAAATATATACGTACATTTGCATTGGTATTAAATTCTTCACTAATCTCTCCTTAAGGTTAATTTTGAAGGGATAAAAAAAATTGCGATTAATTTACGATCAATGACGATGAACTCTGGACAATCAGGCGATTAATCATGATTAAATGTCTGAATGGATTGACGGCCCTCGTTTATATATAATCTATGATAATGTTGCTGGTTGCTTGTAATGTTCTAGATAAAGAAGAACGTTTAAGAGAAGAGAAGTTTGACTTCCTGTTTATGGTTTCCTTCTTTAGTCCTCTAAGTTCAGTTTGTAACGTCGGAATGAACACGACACAAAACAAAAAGTCCTTTCCACTCTGCTGGAGAGACGAGAACAATAAACAGTCTGACAGGTGATGTGTTCATAACCATGAGGATTAGTAGATGATTGTGATGGTGATGGTGGTGATGATGGTGATGGTGGTGATGATGATGATGATGTTGATGATGTCATTGTCTCTGCAGCGCTGCCATCAACGTATGTGCCTCCATCCCGGTCCCTAAAGGCTCAGTGAGGTGAGACGCTTCAGTCAAATCAGCTGATGTTTGTTATGGAAATGTGTCTTCATGGAAACTAGTTTCTATTTGAATGTGACGACATGATGGAGTCGTTTCTGGAGGTGAACAGGAAGTCAGCTGAGTTCCTCATCAGCTTTAGACTGTTTGAAACAACATTAACAAAGTAGGAGGTCAGCAGAGGGAAGAGCTCCTCATCTGGTATTTAAAGTCATGTAAAGTTAAACTAATGATGGGTGGAGGCCGGCCGCTCCGCCAGCAGCAGAGTTTAGAAGAGTTAAGGTAGAGGAAATACACATCATAAAGAAATGTGTGCAGATTTAAACTATAGAACCTGATGAATCCATCGGTACCAACCAGGTCAGACTACTACTACTACTACTACTACTACTACTACTACTACCTCTACTACTACTACTACTACTACTACTACTACTACTACTACTACTACTACTACTACTACCTCTACTACTACTACTACTACTGCCACTACTACTACTACTACTGCCACTACTACTGGTATCATAGTAAACTAGAGAACCTGATGAATCCATCGGTACCAACCAGGTCAGACTAGCTGGTCATGAAGGAGGTTAAATAACGCTCCAAACTGACACTAAATGTTGGAGAGGATAAACTGTCATGTCCATTTTCAAAGGGGTCCCTTGACCTCTGACCTCCAGATACGGTATGTGAAAAAAGTCCAAAAAAAGTCTGACATTTTTTCCAAACAATGTTAAAGTCTGAGAAATGTTCCACAAAAAAAGTCCAAAAAAAGGCCTGAAAAAGTTCCAAATTTTTTCAGAAAATGTCCAAAAAATGTTTAAAAAAAAATAAGAATTTGGAAGATGTTCAAAAAAATGAAATTAGTACGTGAATGTAATGTAAAGTTAAACTAATGATGGGTGGAGGCCGGCTGTAGGGCTGCGGGGGGGGTGTTGCTTCAGGTATCAGTGAGATCCTGGAAGTCCAGTTTGAGGAACACATCTGTAATTTGAAGGTTTGTAATTCTCAGAAAAGATTTCACAACTGTTTTATCTTTCAACACGACGATCGCGGAGCGGTTGGTCAACGCTGCACCTCACAGGAGCAGCATTAGCAAAGCTAAAGCGAAACAGAAAGCCTCTTGATGTCGATCATCGTTTTCATCATCGATAGAAGCCGTGATTATAATGTCAATGTGATTAATAGCTCCGTCTTAATGAGACGTCTTTGAAGGTTAAACTAACAGAAACAACATTAACAGACTATTTACACCTTAAAGGAGAAGTTGATGTGTTTATTTATGATATAAACTAATGAATGAGGTGGAAGAGGAGGAGGAGGAGGAGGAGGAGGAGGAGATGATGACTGTGGTGAATCAGCTGATCAGCTGTGTTCTGGACAGAAGCAGTGAGGTGTAACATGATCTTCATCAGCTGAAAGCTTCAGCTGGATTAATATCTATCAGATAATCACCTGAGATTCTACATCACTGATCGCCTGAACCACCGTGACCTCTGACCTCTGACCTCCTCATGCTCACCTCTATGTGTGTGTGTGTGTGTGTGCGTGTGTGTATTGTGTGTCAGTGTGTCTCAGGAGCTCAGTAGTCCGGATCAGAGCGCTGAGCTGAAGCTGCAGAGTCGATCCATCGACTGGACGATCCCTCGATTCTCTGGAGGAACTCAGCTGTCTGCTCTGTTCAAGGTACACACACACACACACACACACACACACACACACACACACACACACACACACACACACACACACACACATATCGTGTTGTATTGTAGCTCTGTTGGCATCGTAGCTCTAAATGTCGGTTGTTTCATCAAACTTCTCTCTTCTTCTTCCTCCTCTTCCTCCTCCTCCTCCTCTCCTCTCTTCCTCCTCTCTTCCTCCTCCTCCTCCTCTCTCTCTCCTCTTCCTCCTCTTCCTCCTCTCTCTCTCCTCTTCCTCCTCTTCCTCCTCTCTTCCTTCTCTTCCTCCTCTCTCTCTCCTCTTCCTCCTCCTCCTCCTCTCTCTCCTCTTCCTCCTCTCTCTCCTCTTCGTCCTCCTCCTTCTCTCTTCCTCCTCTTCCTCAGCTGGAGGTGTCTGGTCTGAGCTCGTCCTCTATGCTGGAAGTTGGTCCGGTGGGTTTGACCTTTGAACTTCCTAAACTGACGGCTACGGGTCTTCAGATCCGGTTCCTGCGTCTGTCTCCGGTCCAGCCGGGTCCGTCTCAGCGCTGGGTCCGATACGTCACCCACTCCGACTCCTACATCATCCGCCTCTGACCTCTGACCTCTGACCTTTGACCTCTGCCGTTTATCTTTTATTGTCCTTTCAAAATAAGAGTGGACGTCATCATCTGTCTGTAAATAAATGTGACATCTTTCTGTTTCCTTCTATCTGATGTCTTTTACTCTGAAGGTTTAATAAACTCGTCCTGTCAGCGGCTTCAGAGGACAAATATCAAATATCATCGACAGGAAGCTTCAGAAGCAGAAATTCACCATAAACGTGATTAAATAGAAGAAGTGTTTCCCGTCACTGGTTTCACTTCTCCTTCAGGACTAATGTCCTCTGGTTACTCTCTCTGTGGTTTGTTGTTCTGGTGTTTGACCTTCTGTAAAGATCCCTTTAACCTTTTCATAATGACAGAAGTTACAGTTTATTAAAACAGCACATTTAAAGACAACAGGAGACGAGCCAGACTGTCCTCCAGTAGAGGAGGACCGCTGATCTGTCTCAGGGATTCACAGTTAAAGACATGGAAAGGTGCATAAAGACAATAATACAAAATGTAAAACAATAAAAGAAAGGTCCAAATGAAATAAGACAAAGAGCCGTACAAACGTTTGTGAGTATTTTACAAACTGCTGTAGGAGCTGGTAGGTATGTTTACCTTCGGACAGAGCCAGGCTAGCAGTTTCCACCTGTTTCCAGTCTTTATGCTAAGCTAAGCTAACCAGATTCATATTTACTGTACAGACATGAGAGTTTTATCAATATCAATCTGAACCTCTGACTCTCAGAGAGGAAGCAAATCATAACACATTTCCTTAAAGCTCAAACTTGCTTTAAAGGTCCCATATTATGCTAATTTTCAACGCTCCGTTTTAGCGCATTTTGACGGAATTGCAACGGAATTGCGTTGCTATGCAACAGCTTGGGTCCATGTGTACCTCCTGTCAGCTGATGTTATTCACATCCACTGCAACAGGAAATAAACTGGGACACATTTAGAATGTTTACGTTTAAAATTGTGTAAAGGGTCTAAATATTGTATATTTGTGACATCACAAATGGGCAGAAATCCTGACGGCTTGTTTCAAATGCAGAGTTTCTGAATACGGGCTGTGTGTATTTCTCTGTTGATTGAGTGTTTCAATACTTTCACAGTATTTATATAGAACTTAAACCTGCTTTATCATAAAAAGAACATGGAAATCTCACTTTCTTGTAATATGGGACCTTTAAATACAGAAATAGAGTTTATTTTTATGTTTTCTGCATATTTCTTTAAAAAAATATATATATATTTAAGTACACATCTCAGCTGTAGCCAGATGTGTAAACAGTGTGCAGCACTGATAAACATTTATATTTATATTTGTTTATTTTGTTTATTTATTTTTGCACAATTTCAGACTATACAACATAATAAAAGAAATAAATGAATAATATTCAGTGCAGGAAGAGGAAAAAAACAAAACACTGCTGATCTGAAGCCTCCAGCTAGAGACAAGATTAATATAAAGACATAATATGACTACATAATAGTGATAACAAACGATTAGAGCAAGATATATATAATAACAGTACAGTAAATATATAAAAAAGACAAATGTGTGTGTTGTGTGGAAGCGTTAGTGTTTGTGAGGAGGATATTATTTAAATATCTATAAAGAGTTCTGGGTCATCGTAACCAAACAACATGTATGTGTATGTAAGAAAAGATAAGATAAGATAAGATGAACCTTTATTAATCCCTGGAGGGACATTCAGGTGTCAAAGCAGCAACATCAGCAAACAGAGTGAAACACAGGAGAGGTAAAGGTACACACACATTATAAAAACAATAATAGAGATATAAAAGATACAGAGTGAATGGATGAATATAGTGTATACAGTCTGTCAATAAATACATGTAGTATGTAGAATAAATACATGTAGTATGTAGAATAAATACATGTAGTATGTACAATAAATACATGTAGTATGTACAATAAATACATGTAATATGTACAATAAATACATGTAGTATGTAGAATAAATACATGTAATATGTACAATAAATACATGTAATATGTACAATAAATACATGTAATATGTACAATAAATACATGTAGTATGTAGAATAAATACATGTAGTATGTACAATAAATACATGTAATATGTACAATAAATACATGTAGTATGTACAATAAATACATGTAATATGTACAATAAATACATGTATGTACAATAAATACATGTAATATGTACAATAAATACATGTAATATGTACAATAAATACATGTAGTATGTACAATAAATACATGTAGTATGTAGAATAAATACATGTAGTATGTAGAATAAATACATGTAGTATGTACAATAAATAACAATAAATAAATAAATGTAGTATGTAGAATAAATAACAATAAATAAATAAATGTAGTATGTAGAATAAATAACAATAAATAAATACATGTAGTATGTAGAATAAATAACAATAAATAAATACATGTAGTATGTACAATAAATAACAATAAATAAATAAATGCAGTATGTATAATAAATGAATGTAGTATGTAGATATGTGCAGTGTATGAAGCTGTATACAGGATGTATGTAACAACATGTAACATGTGTGTGTGTGTAACTGCAGTGTGTAACTGTAGTGTGTAACTGCAGTGTGTAACTGTAGTGTGTAACTGCAGTGTGTAACTGTAGTGTGTAACTGTAGTGTGTAACTGCAGTGTGTAACTGCAGTGTGTAACTGCAGTGTGATGTTTGGTGTTGCGATGTTTGCAGGAGACTCTGAGAGTTGCGCAACGTGATCTGCAGCCACACGCACGCACACACGCACACGCAGGGATCGTGTCTTTGCGGAAGCAGAGAGGAGTCTTGTCTCCTCCTCTCCTCTCTTGTCTCCTCTCCTCTCCTCTCCTCTCTCCTCTCCTCCTCTCCTCTCCTCTCTCCTCATCAGAGACTCACTAACACCAGCAGAGTAACCCGGAGCTAGCAGCTAGCAGCAGAGCGAGCAGGAGGCTGATGAGTCGGGACGGCTGAGAGGAGCACTCAGTCCAACCACACCTTTACTCGGGATCTACCCTGCCGAGGAGATGGGGGACAAGGCGGGCACCAGGTAGGACCAGAACCAGACCAGAACCAGAACCAGAACCAGGCTAACAGCTAGCAACTAACGGCAAACGGCTAGTTAGCATCACGCAGTTAGCTAGCAGCTAGCTTAGCCCGGGTTAGAGGAGGCTTTACAGAGATGTTTACCCGCTTTATGAGAGCCTATACCCGGACACAGAGAGCACCTTTACCCCTCTGGTGATCTGGTAGCTCTGCAGGGTGCGGTTATAGTGAGAGGTTAGCTGTTAGCAGACAGGCTGCTGCACCAGACTCCACTCACTAAACACTCAATTTAACACTTCCTCCTAATGCATCTCTTTAACCTAACTAACACATCATTAACACACATTATGTATATATATACACGCCTAACACACGCATCGGCACGTTAAAAACCATATATATAATCAGTTTAGTGTCGTAGGCATGAATTCCGTGTTGGTGCTTTAACATGATAACACGGCCGTAGTGGGCGGTATCCGCCTATAGACATCTACACTTAAACATGGTATATTATTGAATTAAAGTGCTGCATGCTGGATGTGTTAATGCCGATTTTAACTCAACACCTGAATGATTCATAATGGTTCATAATACATGCAGAGTTGTGTTTTATATTGTTGACAACATGAAGGATGCTTAAAATGTTAATATTTGTAATGGAGTTTGGTGCGATGCTGGGCTATCCGGTTTAACCTGCTACTAAAGTGCTGCTTGCTGGATGTGTGAATGCCGATTTTAACTCAACACAGAGGGAATTGCACTTGTAGAATAGGTAAAGTAGATGTAATTAATAAAATATAATTAAAGGTGGTTGCACTTGAGGTGTATATTGCATCAAAGGATATATTGCACAGATAAATGTATTCACATTCAGTTAAACTTGATATAATATTAAATTAAAGTGCTGCATGTTGGATGTGTGAACGCCGATTTTAACTCAACAGCTCAATGATTCATAATGATTCATAATGCATGCAGAGTTGTGTTTTATATTGGTGACAACATGAAGGATGCTTAAAATGTTCATATTTTGAATGGAGTTTGGTTTGTCTAATACAATAACACTAAGTAAGATACATTTATTTTATTATTCATTTCTGGTCAGTGTTTTAAAACTAAAACTTGATGAGACTAAACGAGGCAGATAAAACATAGAACAGGTAAAACACACAGTTATAAAGCAAATAAAACAGGTAGAGTAGATGTAATAAATGAATATAAACAGAAGTGTTACACTGGAGGGATGAAATATAAAAAATAGATGTAATGTAAACAGGTAATTGCACTTGTAGAATAGGTAGATGTAATAAATAAAATGTAAACAAAGGTAGTTGCACTTGAGGTGTATATTGCATCAAGGATATATTGCACAGATAAATGTATTCACATTCAGTTAAACTTGATATATTATTGAATTAAAGTGCTGCATGTTGGATGTGTGAACGCCGATTTTAACTCAACACCTGAATGAATCATAATGCATGCAGAGTTGTGTTTTATATTGTTGATAACATGAGGATTTGTTAAATGTTAATATTTTTGAATGGAGTTTGGTGTGATGGTGAGTTAGCCTACTAACAGGCTGATTTCTGGTGTTTTTTGCTATCACAGGCTTATGCTAATCAGCTGTTGGTGTGTTTTGAAGGCTTCTCTTTGAATTACAGCTAACATGAGAGTGAATGAGAGTTCTCTTTAGATGCTGGTTGACAGTAAACAGTGAAACATCATCTGACTGATGGAGATGATGTTGACACACTTGGAACATGTTACATCCCAACAGACTGATATTCAGGTTTCTTTAAGCCTCAGGATGTTTATTTTTGACTCTCCTTATTGATTTATGTTGTTTTAGTCTTTATTAATGAAGCATCTGCAGCTCCACATCAGTGTTAGAGAGAACTCTGTGCAGGTTTTCAAACAATCCTGTTTACCTGGTTTCTCTGTTTATATCAGCTGATCAGGTGGTTCCTCACCTGTATACAGTCCAGGGTTGTGATTGGCTGAACTCCGGCTCGTAAAGCGATGACTGAGAGGTTAAAGTGCTGACTGGGAGCTGTAATCTGTTTACATGTTTGTTGTGGATACTAAAGCTTCCAGCTCTCTGTTTACCGGTCTATCAGATGTTCATGTTGAGTGTTTACCGGTCTATCAGATGTTCATGTTGAGTGTTTACCGGTCTATCAGATGTTCATGTTGAGTGTTTACCGGTCTATCAGATGTTCATGTTGAGTGTTTACCGGTCTATCAGAT